>NC_038253.2:27516004-27668976 GCF_000004515.6 Glycine max | reverse complement strand
GGCTGGACGGAATGATCGTGCGATAGCGGATGCGCTTCAAGCCTTAGCTCAGGCTATAGGGAATCCGAATAGAGGAGATTTCTGGTAGGACATTCTTGATTGATTTGATTTGTTTGCCTTTGAGCCAGATTGATGTTATTCTTGGTATGGACTGGTTATCTTCCAACCATGTCTTGTTGAACTGTTTTAATAAAAGTGTGGTGTTTGATGATTCTGGAGTGAGTAAGGATATGATGTTTATCTCTGCCAACCAAGTTGTGACATCTTTAAAGGGAGATGCTCAAGTGTACATGATCTTGTCTAGCCTGGAAGTAGAGACAAAGATTTCTATGTGTGATCTCCCTGTTGTTAGAGAGTTTCCTAAAGTGTTTTCCTGAGGATATATCCGGTTTGCCACCTGAGAGAGAGATAGATTTTTCCATAGACTTAGTATCTGGTACTGGACTCATATCCATAGCTCCTTATAGGATGTCTCCTATAGAGTTAGCTGAGCTTAAGAAACAGTTAGAGGAGTTGTTGGATAAATAGTTTGTTAGGCCTAGTGTGTCTTCGTGGGTAGCCCCAGTGTTGCTAGTGAAGAAGAAAGATGGAACCATGAGGTTGTGTGTGGATTACTGCCAGTTGAATAAGGTAACGATTAAGAATAAGTACCCTTTCCTAGAATAGATGACCTTATTGACCAGCTGGTAGGAGCTTGTGTGTTTAGTAAGATAGATCTTAGGTCAAGTTACCATCAGATTAGGGTGAAGTCTGAGGACATACCAAAGACTGCTTTTAGGACCCGTTACGGTCACTATGAGAATCTAGTCATGCCCTTTGGTGTGACTAATGCTCCAGGAGTGTTTATGGACTACATGAATAGAGTTTTTCATCCTTACCTTGATAGTTTTGTGGTAGTATTCATAAATGATATTTTGGTATACTCCAAGACTAGAGAGGAACATGAAGAACATTTGAGGATTGTGTTGTATAGCCTTAAGGACCGACAACTCTATGCTAAGTTGTCCAAGTGTGAGTTTTGGTTAGAGAAAGTTAGTTTCCTAGGGCATGTGATATCTCAAGGGGGTATAGCTGTAGATCCATCTAAGATAAAAGTTTTTCTTAAGTGGGAGAGTCCTAAGTCTGTTTTTGAGATTAAGAGTTTTCTAGGTTTAGTAGAATATTACCGGAGATTCATAGAAGGTTTCTCCAAGTTGGCTCTACCTTTAACTAAATTGACTCGTAAGGGTCAAGCTTTTGTGTGGGATACCCAATGTGAGCACAGTTTCTAGACCCTTAAGGAAAGATTCATGACCGCTCCAGTGCTAGTTTTGCCTAACCCGAGAGAACCATTTGAGGTGTATTGTGATGCATCAAAGATGGGTTTAGGCGGAGTGTTGATGCAGAATGGCCAAGTGGTGGCCTATGCTTCTAGACAGCTTAAGACTCATGAGAGGAATTATCCTACCCATGATCTAGAGTTGGCTACTGTAGTTTTTTCCCTTAAGATGTGGAGGCATTATCTTTTTGGCTCTAAGTTCGAGGTGTTTAGTGATCATAAGAGCCTTAAGTTATTGTTTAGTCAGAAGGAGCTGAACATGAGACAAAGGAGATGGTTATTGTTTCTTAAGGATTATGATTTTGAGCTTAGTTACCATCCTGGTAAAGCCAATGTAGTGGCTGATGCTTTGAGTAGGAAATCTCTGCATATGTCTGCTTTGATCGTTAGGGAGATGGATCTCCTAGAACAGTTTAGAAACCTTAGTCTTGTATGTGAGGTTACTCCTAATAGTGTAAGATTAGGAACTTTGAGGGTCACTAGTGAGTTACTAGGTGATATCAAGAAAGGTCAGAAGATTGATCATTTTCTAAGGACTCGGTTAGAGGCTATAGAGTCAGGAAGGGACAGTAGTTTCAAGGTTGGATCAGATGGAGTTTTGAGACTTCAAGATAGGATTTGTGTTCCCAATGTGCCTGAACTTAGGAAGATGATCTTAGAGGAAGGACATAGGAGTAATTTGAGCATCCATCCTGGTGCTACCAAGATGTATCAAGATTTAAAGATGATGTTTTGGTGGCCCAACATGAAGAGAAAGGTTAGTGAGTTTGTGTATTCTTGCCTAGTCTGTCAGAAGGCTAAGATAGAACATCAAAGACCTTCAGGGAAGTTACAACCCTTAGAGATACCCCAGTGGAAGTGGGACAGTATTTCCATGGCTTTTGTGGTAGGACTACCTAGAACCCCTAGAGGTTTAGATTCTATCTGGGTTATTGTAGACAGATTGACTAAGTCTGCTCACTTCATTCCCATTAATATCAGAATTTCCTTGGAGAAGTTGACCACCTTGTATATAAGTGAGGTTGTCAGGTTACATGGTGTGCCATCTAGCATAGTATCTGATAGAGATCCTAGATTTACCTCTAGATTTTGGGAGAGCTTGAACATAGCGTTGGGAACCAAGCTTAGACTGAGTTCAACCTACCATCCTCAGACTGATGGCCAAACTGAATGGACCATTCAGTCATTCGAGGACCTTTTAAGAGCGTGTGTCTTAGAGTAGAAGGGAAGCTGGGAGAGTTTTCTTCCATTGATAGAGTTCACTTATAATAACAGTTTTCACTCTACCATTGGCATGGCTCCCTATGAAGCTTTGTATGGTAGAAGGTGTAGGACACCCCTATGTTGATTAGAGCCCGGAGAAGGCCTCACCTTAGGACCAGAAGTGGTACAACAAACCACAGAGAAGGTCATGTCAATCCAGGAAAGGATGAGGACTACTCAGAGTAGGCAGAAAAGTTATCATGATAAGAGGAGGAAAGATTTGGAATTCGAGGTTGGTGATCATGTATTCTTGAGAGTCACTCCGTGGATTAGGGTTGGTCAAGCATTGAAATCCCGAAAACTCACACCTCGCTTTATTGGTCCTTTCCAAATTCTTAAGAAAGTTGGCCCTGTGGCATACCAAATTGCACTACCCCCGTCTCTTTCTAATCTTCACAATGTCTTTCATGTGTCTCAACTCCGTAAGTATATCCGTGATCCATCCCATGTGATTGAATTGGATGATGTACAAGTGAAGGAGAATTTGACATATGAAACATTGCCTTTGATGATCGAGGATAGGCGAACAAAACACCTGAGAGGGAAAGAGATTCTGTTGGTCAAGGTGATCTGGGGAGGTGCATCAGGAGAAGATGCCACGTGGGAATTAGAAAGTCAGATGCGAGAAGCTCACCCATTCTTATTTGAGTAAGGTAAATTTCGAGGACGAAATCTAAAAGGGTGGGAAAGTTGTAACACCCTAATATATATATCTATATATTAATAATTATGTTTGATGTTTGATTGTATTTGTTGTGTTATTTTATCCGTAATTATTTTCAAGGAGGTTAATTTAGTTAATAGAAAGGTGTGGGTAGATAAAGAGCTAGCTTCTCAAAGAAGCCACGGGGAAACTTCTTGAGGAAGCCTCTTAATGAAGCTTCTTGAGGAAGCTACATGAAGCTGCCTCGGTAAAAATGATGCCTAACCTTCGTTAACCGTTGGATCTTCTCGAAATTAGGTCTGCATCTTCACAAGACACTTGTCCACGATCTGACTGTTGGGATCTTTGAGAAGATGTCTGGAGTGTGCTCGAAGCTTCCGCTCCCGAGAGCATTTCTTATTTAAGCATTTCAGCCTTTGCTTTCGTGTAGCTTAGAAAAAACGTCATTTCTTCTCCTTTCTTTCTTCCAAAGCCATTTCTAACGTCCCAAGCACTTTCTCCATCACCCAAATCCACCATTAGCCTCCACAAACCATCGTTGTTCTCCATTGAAACCCCACACTGAGAGGAACCCTTCAACCGAAGCAGAATCTTCCAACTTGGCTTGCGGTTTTGGTAGAGAACGAAACCCTAATCTGACCTTTCATTTTCTTTCGAGGTAACCATGGTTCTATGCTTGTTTCTTGTTAGTTTCATCTTGTCTTTCCATCTTTTCCGACTTTAGAACCGCCATTGCATGTCTTATGCTTCCTTTGAAAAACCTTAGAGAAAGAGACTTTGTAAACGTTATCCTTTCATGAAATGCATGTTATTTTCGTAACCTACACTGAACCCTGGTCACATTGGCATGGTTGGAATTTCCAAATGATGTTCCTTTGTAAACCCCGAAATGCTCTCAGCTCTTTCATGTAGTGATGTGGGTGTTTGACCCAGAGCACTGTTACTAGCTTTGTTTTCTGAAATCCATACTAAGTCTCCTTTGTTTTGGCATGATAGAGGCTTGCGTGGAATCAGCGAGCAAGGACGAAAAGGTATCTTCATGTGACACGATGAGGAATCCACGGGGTAGCTCACGATAGGTGAGGCGAGTTTATTATAAAATTTACCGTTTTAACACCATAGCTAGGATCAGGGAACCTAGTTATGAGGATATCTGGCTGTCCCTGTTGCATGTTGATTTTCTTCAAAGAAAATTATGTTTTAACTAATGGGATGCGATATATATATATATATATATATATATATATATATATATATATATATATATATATATATATATATATATATATATATATATATATATATATATATATATATATAGAGAGAGAGAGATATATATAGATAATTATGATGATATTGATTTGAGATGACATTGTTAATAAAGACCATGTCAACATGAATTGTTATTATTGATGAATATGTGAATATGAAATGAGGTTGTTGTTGTTGTTGTTGATAACGTCATTGAGATGAGATGATATTTATGTTGTGAATGGCATGGAAATGGAATGTCGATTGATGTTGGAAATGTATTGCATGTGCATGTTGTGTATGTTTGTGGGGGGCACTGTGCACTGACCATCCAGGGTCTTTGGCACTAGCTTTTGGCCACGTTCATATGTTGGATGTTGTGTATGATCGTGGGGGGCACTGTGCACTGACCTTCCAAGGTCTTTGGCACTAGCTTTTGGCCACGATCATACGTCGTATAGAGTGTATTTCATGGGGGGTAGAGTGCACTGACCTTGTCGGATGGCCCAGACGTGCGTAACTAGTGTGGTTAGAGAATCTAAGCATTTCTGAGGGGATGCTTAGGCGTTTTAATTGGTCCATGGTCTTTGGCACTTACTTTTAGCCGTGATCATAGCTCATACGACATAGGAAATAGAGTAACTGTGGCCAAGTGTACTTTGTACTAGGGGGCTTGTCACCTGGTAGGGAACACCTTTGGGCTCCCAGGCTGATCACCTATGGGAGGGGGGTTGTTACGTGCACAACTGGGTGGTCTCGACAAACTCAGCACAGTTCCCTAAGTGAGAGTGTCGTGTGGACATGCTTAGGCTATTTCCTGAGGTTTGGTTGTTGTTGGTACATACCACATTACATCTGAGTGTTGAGTTAGGTGCATGCATCATTCTGCGCAGTCTTGATTGGGTCCATGGATGGATGATGAATATTTGTTGGATATGAGTGTTGAATAATGATTGTTGTGTATGCTCATCATGTTTGCCTATGTTCCTTGCTAATTGTGGTTATTTGGAATTGGTATTGGTTCTTTTTATAATGAATTCACCCTTGCAATTTTGTATCATGTGGTTGATACCTGTGAAGATCACGAACCTTGTTCGTGGGAGTAGAATGACAATGTCAGGGTGCAGGGAGTAAGATTCTGGTGAGGAGCCGCCGAGCCGACGTGATGACGTTGGCGTTATTTTGGGAGAGAGTTGTGGTTTGTAATCAACTCCTCCGTAGTTGGTTTTTAATTTTTAGATGTAAAACTGGGATTTTAGTTATATCTATGAACAAATTTAATTTTTGTTATGTGTATGACATGTACCGAATTATTGTTTCTATGTAATTATGCTGTCGCAACCGACCCTTCGGCGGGAGGGCGACGCGAGACTCGCGGGATGCGTGTTCCACGAAAGGAATACGCGCGGAGTCGCCACCAACGTTTATTTGAGGAAAACGTCGGAAAAACCGGAAAAGACGCGATCTACGAACTTTTAAGTGAAAGGTTCGGGAGTTGTATTTACGCACGGGGAAGGTATTAGCACCCCACACGTCTGCCCCAAGGGACGGCAGCCTTTAATCGAATGTGCAAACATGACTTTGATTTTTACGTTCCTTTTTATGTCCTTATATCCTTTTATACCCTTTTTATATTTTTTTCCTTTTTTGTGGTCGACAAGGGTGTTTCCCTTTGCTCCTACGTATTCCTCATTTTGGGATGAGAAAATCAGACCTACGTAGTTCTTTTTTATCAAGTGATTCTTTTTTACTTTAAGAGGTGATCATTTTAAGGCGTTGGACCTTAAAAATGATCCATTTTACTTAGTGAGGAAATGAAATGACAAACTTCAAAAGCCTATTTTTTATGGACGAGCTTGACTAGGCGAATTGATTTTAGCCTTTAGTTTCACTTTAGTTATTAATCAATTCGATTAAGAATGAGAAATCCCAAAGAGAAAACGTCCACTTGATTTTCCGCTTTATTTTACTAAAAGATGTCTTTTTGATTATTATATTATTTTTTACCTCTTTTTGATTTCCAACGTGGTTACGGCACGACCGAACGGTCGGAATTTATTTTAACCGAAGTTAATGGATAATACAATTCAAACGTTCGGTGGAAATTTATTTTATTTTTAAGTTAAGCGAGAAATGACTTAAGTAAAATGGCTTAAGCACGTCAACAGGGGGTATAAAAAGTAAACAAAACGAGAATAAAAATGCACGAAACACAATGTGGACCACTACGGGCACATAGAATGAATCGAAAAGCTTGGTTCGAGGTACTTACCCGTTGAAGATCGAAGAACGATGAAGAACGAATGAAGAACGTCGAAGAACGGTTGAAATCTTTGCGAAATTCCTCACGGAAAACGTTACGGAAACGTTTCGGAAGCGCCTCGGCTTAGATTTTCTTCACGGAAACAATTTTTCCAAGCAAATTCGAAAGAGAGAGAAGTGCCTAAGGGGCTGAAACCCCTTCCTTCTTGCCTTCCTCCCCTATTTATAGCAAAATAGGGGAGGTGGTTGCCGCCCAGCTCGCCCAGGCGAGCAGGGTTGCTTCCTCGAGAAGCAACCGCTTTCTGGAGGAATATTCCGGAGGGCCCAAGTGGGCCTGGGTGCTATTTGCACCCCCATTTTTACTAAGTACACCCCCCTCTGCTGTTTTTTGGTGATTCTTTTTTCGTAAAGTTACGGAAACTTACGAATTTCGTAACGATACTTGTTTTCTTTCCGTAGTGTTACGGAACCTTGCGGATTACATAATCATCCCCTTTTTGACTTACGGAATGTTACGGAACCTCACTTAATTATGCAACGATGCTTCCATTTGATTTCCGGTGTGTCACGGAAACATACGGATTGTGCATCAATATTTTTTTGGTTTTTCGGCATGTCCTGGAATTTCACAAATTGCCTAATGATGGGTGCCAAGCACCTCACGAGGACCAAAGAATGGTCGCACGTCATCGAGCAAAGGTCCCCGGACGAAATTAGGGTATGACAGTTGCCCCTCTTTACTTGTCTTTTATTGGAGATAAAAGGAAAGTAAAGATAAGACACTAATTTCGTTCCTCTCGATTTGACGAGAGTCGCAGGTGACCATAAAATCTCCACATGCAAATGACTTGTTGTTCCCAAAATTTCACAAATTGCCTAATGATGGGTGCCAAGCACCTTACAAGGACCAAAGAATGGTCGCTTGTCATCAAGCAAAGGTCCCCGAAAATCAGTGTACGACACTAATTTCGTTCCTCTCGGTTGACGAGAGTCGCGGGTGACCATGACTTGTCGCTCCTAGAATTTCACAAATTGCCTAATGATGGATGCCAAGCACCTCACAAGGACCAAAGAATGGTCGCATGTCATCAAGCAAAGGTCCCCGAAAATCAGTGTATGACACTAATTTCGCTCCTCTCGGTTGACGAGAATCGCGGGCGACCATGAAATTTCCGCATGTAAATGACTTGTTGTTCCCGGAGGAACAAAAGGTGCAGAAGACTATGTCAGCCTCTGCATGCTATCAAGCGTTCTGTCTTACAGATAGCAAAAGAATGTTTATACGGATAACCACTCGGGTATTTCCGCGTATCATCGGGCCCGCCGCCTCTGGATGATACAAGGGTGCAGAATGACCAAACTTGGTCTCTGCTTGTCATCGGGCCCGCCGCCTCTGGATGACAAATGGGTGCGAATAACCGTAAGGTATCTCCGCGTATCATCGGGCCCGCCGCCTCTGGATGATACAAGGGTGCAGAATGACCAAACTTGGTCTCTGCTTGTCATCGGGCCCGCCGCCTCTGGATGACAAAAGGGTGCGAATAACCGTAAGGTATCTCCGCGTATCATCGGGCCCGCCGCCTCTGGATGATACAAGGGTGTAGAATGACCAAACTTGGTCTCTGCTTGTCATCGGGCCCGCCGCCTCTGGATGACAAAAGGGTGCGAATAACCGTAAGGTATCTCCGCGTATCATCGGGCCCGCCGCCTCTGGACGATACAAGGGTGCAGAATGACCAAACTTGGTCTCTGCTTGTCATCGGGCCCGCCGCCTCTGGATGACAAATGGGTGCGAATAACCGTAAGGTATCTCCGCGTATCATCGGGCCCGCCGCCTCTGGATGATACAAGGGTGCAGAATGACCAAACTTGGTCTCTGCTTGTCATCGGGCCCGCCGCCTCTGGATGACAAAAGGGTGCGAATAACCGTAAGGTATCTCCGCGTATCATCGGGCCCGCCGCCTCTGGATGATACAAGGGTGTAGAATGACCAAACTTGGTCTCTGCTTGTCATCGGGCCCGCCGCCTCTGGATGACAAAAGGGTGCGAATAACCGTAAGGTATCTCCGCGTATCATCGGGCCCGCCGCCTCTGGATGATACAAGGGTGCAGAATGACCAAACTTGGTCTCTGCTTGTCATCGGGCCCGCCGCCTCTGGATGACAAAAGGGTGCGAATAACCGTAAGGTATCTCCGCGTATCATCGGGCCCGCCGCCTCTGGATGATACAAGGGTGCAGAATGACCAAACTTGGTCTCTGCTTGTCATCGGGCCCGCTGCCTCTGGATGACAAAAGGGTGCGGATAACCGTAAGGTATCTCCGCGTATCATCGGGCCCGCCGCCTCTGGATGATACAAGGATGCATGTCACATGACCTCAGGGTCAGTATGACAAAGATTATGGGGCGGCCGACAAAAGCAAGGCTCTTGCTCCTACGTATCCTCCAATGAGGAATTCAGACCTACGTAGTTCTTGATAACTTGTGAGACTTGAAAAGTCTCCATCGGAAAATGCTGACATCTCCGGAAAGGGCGCAGATGACCATATTGGTCTCTGCTCGTGAATCACACTTGGGGTCACTGAATGACGAGGTGCGGATAACCGTAAGGTGTCTCCGCGGGCTACCAGCTCTTGAGTCATGGCAACAAAAGGCGGTGTGGTCGACAAAAGCGAGGCTCTTGCTCCTACGTATCCTCCAATGAGGAACTCAGACCTACGTAGTTCTTGATAACTTGTGAGACTTGAAAGAGTCTCAGTGTTTTCTTCGCTAAAAATGCAAACATGCTTCAGCAAAGAGACAAATATTCCAACTGATTTAGAGCAGCATATGCTCTCTTTTTTTCTTGAGTGAAAAACAATGCGTCTACCGGGGAAGGAGAGTCTGCTGATGAAATCTCCCATAACCATAAATGAGATTTTGGATGTTAGCATTTCGTTTCTAAATGATCATTTAGAGGAAACACTGGGTTCGACAAAAATAGAAGAAATCCACTCAAAGTGTATCAATCTCGCACAGGTAAGTGTTTCATCCTAATTCCGAACCATAGATATGTCATGACTTGACTTTGCAAATTATTTCCTATCAAATCAAAAATTACATGCGTGATCATGGATCAACAGGGCTTCCCTTGGGAATGGGTTCTTTTGGTGGTTTCTTCTTTCGGCTTTTGTGTGTTTTTGGCTTTTGATTTTTCTGGCCTTTTTTCTTTTTCTGTTTTTGTTTAGTGCGGGGCGAGAGAAAAAAAAGGTTGCTAGCGCACGGGATTTCGGTTGGTAATCAAAGGGAGAAGACCATTTTAGGTCGTGGATTCCTTTCCTTCTTTTTGTTCATTTGGTGACAATTCTGTATTGTTCAGATATTGTCTGGTTAAAAGACCTTTCTGCACATTTCTTCTAGTTTCTTTGATCAAGAACTTTCTTTCCTTCCTTTTTACTTTCTCCCATTCTTTGGTTGGGAATTTTCTTTCTTTTCCTTTTGCTTTCTCTTTGATTGGAAATTTTCCTTCTTTTCTTTTTTGCTTCCGAGGGTAAGGATTATGGTGAGTCAGGATTTTGGCTCAAGGCTTGTAGAATGGCTAGACATGATACATGTCAGGGTTTGGTTTGGTTCAAGGATAAAAAGGGATGCCCCACATTATTTCCATGACACAAATGCAAAAATGATGATTTGGAAATTTTATGCAAAACTGGTCATGCATGCACCTATGCGGACACTCAAGTGTCAAATTTTTATGGTCATGTGGTGCTAGGGCTCAGGATTCATTCCCTCTATTTTTAGATCAACCCAACGTTTCCAAAATATGTTCTTTTATCAATTTGTGCATTCATCCGAGTCCATTTTGGGCGTCTGGGAAAATCTTCACAGCATTCACCCTTCAGGTGCATACACATTTTTTCAAAAACTAGTTATGATCAGTGAATTTTTCCAAAGAAAAGTTGGAAGTCATCTCTTTTCAACAGCATGTTGGTTTTTCAGCTTGACAACTTATTTTTTCTCTTTTCTACCTTTTTCCTTACTTGCCCTTTTTTTCCTTATTTGCTCTCTTTTTCTTTTCACTTTCTTTTCTTTTCTATTTCATTTTCTTTCCTTTTCTATTTTTATTTTTATCATGATTTTTTTTTGTTTATTTCACCTATATACTTTTGGACGATGTTCCTAAACGAAGAACTCTACACGGTTCCAGAATTTCAAACATCATTGATAGTAGTGATATATAAATACTAACGCAACAATCTAAACAAAAATGCAGGCGTTGTACAAATGACAATCGAAACATCAAAAACAAACGTTAGTCTCTCAAGTCAAAACAATAACATAGAATAAAAATGACAAAAGAAATATGAAAGAAAACATGAATCTGGGGATCTCCCAGTCACGTATCTCCACTCCCTCCCAAGAAGTCAAGCAAATCGGCCATCTCCTCATCCTCGTGGGCTTCTTCTCCATCGCCGGGAGCTTCTGGGGGTGCCTCTCCTGCTTGGGCCTCGGGCCAATCTCCGGGCCATGCAACCTCTGCCCTGAACTGGTCTGGAGTAGGGCATGAAAAAGAAGCGGAGCCCTGGCTCTGCATGCTAAGGCTCATCTGGTACAGACAGTCATGGGTCCGTACATGTGCTCGGTGGTTGGCCGCCTGCTGGCGAACCAAATGCCGTAAATACTGCTCCATGTCAAATGCCCCAGCCTGGCCAGCCTAATGAGGTGGTGGGGGCGCGCCTGCGGCCTGTGGAGCATCACCCTGACCCTGTCTCTGGGTACAGTACTTCTCAATAAAAACCCGGGTGATGGGCGGCCGAATCACCTTGGTAGGTGCAACGGGGACTCCGAACGACTGGCAGAGTCCTGTGATCAGTGCGGGGAATCCCAGGGCCCTGTTGGACTTATCTGGGTCCAAAGGGTGCCTAGTGGGCGCCATACCTGCAAAAATATAGATGGCATCAGCGATCAACTGAGCCACATGGATGCTCATCCGTGTCAGGATGGCGTACACCAGCTGGCACTTCGGCATGGGGAGGTCGGAATTATGATCGGTGGGCAGGATGTTGCTGAGCAGCAGAGTCATCCATATCTGAGTCAGGGTGGTCATGTTGGTGCGCATGATCCACACCCGTCTTCCGGCAGCAGTCCGGGCAAAATCCTGCCCCGGTATACATAGCAACTGGGCGATGGCCTCCTCATCGAACCCATCAGACCGGTTCCTCCTCTGGCCATACTCGCACTCCTGGCCCTCTTCTAACACCAACGGATATCCCAGGAGCTGGCCGATAGCGTCGGCATCGAACGGGATCCACTGACCCCTAACCCAGGATCTCATGTCACGCACGCCCTCCTCTGTTGGCCAAGCATTGGCATAAAACTCAAGGACTATTTCTGGATCAAACTTGGCCATGGGAGTAACCAGTGGTGCCCACCGCCGGCGCCCTATTTCCTCCTGGAAATCAGTATACTCGTCGTCCCTGAGCTGGACGCGTCGCTCCCGGAGAAACGACCACCCCTTGATGGCTTCGAAGCGCTGCTGGTGTACCGCGCTCCTAAAGCGGTGACTATCATACTCCGGAGCGGAACTAGTTCCTTCTGCTGCCTTGTCCTTCCTGGACCTCTTTGAGGCAAGCTTCCTCGGGGCCATTTCCTGCGAAGGCAAACATTTGGAAAGTTAGTTTTACCAGTGGGATACTATTCTTAAAACAAAAATGACATACAACCTCCTCCCATAAATACAAACATCAATGTAAATTTAGAGCAAGCTTATGCGCATATTTCCTTACAAACGTTCTCTTGCACAAGACATTCTATTAACCGAAAAAAAATGCACCCATGTACAATCAAGGCAGCTTCGTTACCTAGATTATTTACACGTACTTCCAAGGTGTATTTGTTACTTACATCACACACCTCCTTGGCTAAATTCACATACATGCATACTCAAAGCATTTTGGGGTACCAAAAATTGCACATGTGCACATCTTGGTATTTCTAATACCTATACATACACAAACTTCATGATGAATCTTGACTATCTACACAATAAGGTGCTACATTTCATGCTCTTTTCAAGTTTTTGCTACCTAAAGCCGCATGCAAATTCAAGTATATTTTCCTTTGCTGACTAAAATTGTATTCAAATTAAAAGGTATACATTTTTTGGTAATGTATCTTCTTTACATAACATGCAACATATTTATGTATATTTTTTTGTGAGACATTTTGACTACCAAAAATTATATGTACATACATCCAAGTATTTTGCTATCATACCCAAAGTGTAAATTGCCAAAGGTATTTTGCTACCTATTCTAAACCTACACATTTATGATGAGCAAAATTCCTAACCATCTAGGCATAGGGAAAATATTGTAGCGTGGCCCATAGCTGATTGCTGACCAAAAAAGGGTAACTTTACCCAATATGCACCTCCTTTTGTGCTCTTTTTGCATAAAATTTCAGTTTCTAGGACTAGGATATATGTGGGGCAATTACTCTAGCCTTTTTCGGGAATGAATACATATTAGAAAATATGCACAAACCAAAATACCCCATGGGTTGTCTCCTTACAAAAGTCACACGCTAATGCCATTGAGGCATTTCACCGAACACTTGGTGGGCGCGCGTTTAGGCATCAATAGCAAGAGAACGGGGACAATGTGGCATGTCCTATTGTTTCAAAATGCATTATAGGCCTAGGGCCATCTCATACCAACCCCTAATTCAACCTAATCAAGCAAGAAAACAAATCAAAATTGCCCCATATATTTGAGCACACTCCCACAATTTAGAGCACCAAAAGGAGATCAAAATACACCAATGAAAAGCTAGAAAGCTTAGGGATGGAATACTTACTTGTTGGTGATGAATCAAAAGCGCAAAAAGGAATCAAAAAATGCGAAAAAGGATGACCCTAGGGCTGCAAATTCGTCAATCCCGTGGGTATGGCTTTTGAAAGGGGGGAAAAGAAGTTTTTGAATGTAAAAACGCCCCCCCTTTCGTCATTTTTATAATTTGGTGCAGGGGTGGCTCGCCCAGGCGAGCTAACCTGCACTTTTTTTTTTTTTTTTTTTTTTTTTTGAGGGGAACATTAACCATGTCCCCTCCCTTCTCATGGATTAGCATTTTGCCTAACTTGAACTTACTTAGGTTAGAATTAGGCGTTGATTACTTATTTTATTATTACTCTTTTCCTTTTTAAAACAAACAAATAGTAAAAGAAAGCTGCAAAATACAAAGGATACGGGGCTGCTTTGCAGCGACATTCCCTGCTTGTTTCGCACAGAGAAGGGCAACGATCGGTCGGTCGTGACCCCATCCCCGCTTGCGTTCATCCTTAAGTACCTGCAAGTAATAAACAACCAGGTATGGCCAATCTTGGCCGCATCATTACCCTACCTTGATTGGTTTCTGCCGTTCATGTTTTGTCTTCACTCCAGAAGGTAGCCCAAGGTGATCCTGCCCCTGTTTTACCACAACAATATACATGCGTATGCGTATGCGTATGCATGAATGTTTTCAAACGCAGAAAATTTAGGGAAAGTTGGTTCAGGTTCAATTCTAATTAAGCGCTTGGGGGATCCCATGAACTGAGCGGAAGGGCTCAGGCGACCACAAATTAACGCAAGGTGTGAAACTAACGTGAGGACTAAAAGCCTCAAATCCATGTTCATTTCTTTGAAAGATCGTAACAAGAGATACAACGGACCGGAAATCCCTGGGGGGAAATCTAGAAAACGCATAAAGATAGAGAACATGTAGCGACATCCTTAATTGCCCCAGCTTCTAAGCATAATATTGTTTGACGACATCAGAGTTCACGGGTGAAGGTAGCTCTTCGCCATCCATGTTGGTAAGCACCAGGGCTCCTCCGGAGAAAGCCCTCTTCACAACAAAAGGCCCTTCGTAGTTCGGGGCCCATTTCCCTCGATGGTCCTTGACAGCATGGGACATTTTCTTTAGCACAAGGTCTCCCTCATGGAACTTGCGTAAGCGTACTTTCTTGTCGAACGCGCTCTTCATTCTTTGTTGGTACAAGCGCCCATGACTCATGGCCGTCAAGCGCTTACCCTCAATGAGGTTGAGCTGATCGTAGCGTGTTTGAGCCCACTCTGATTCCTTTAATCCGGATTCTGCCAAGATCCTTAATGACGGGACTTCTACCTCGAATGGTAACACCGCCTCCATCCCATATACCAATGAGAACGGCGTTGCCCCAGTTGACGTTCGCACTGAAGTCCGGTAACCGTGTAACGCGAATGGGAGCATCTCGTGCCAATCCTTGTATGACACGGTCATCTTTTGGATAATCTTTTTGATATTCTTATTGGCTGCTTCCACGGCTCCATTCATCTTTGGCCGGTAGGGTGTGGAATTGTGATGCTGGATTTTAAACTCCTCGCACATTTCCCCCATCATCTTGTTATTCAGGTTGGTGCCGTTGTCCGTGATAATCTTTCTTGGCAAACCATATCGGCAGATGATCTCCTTCTTAATGAACCTGACCACCACATTCCTCGTGACATTGGTATATGAAGCCGCCTCGACCCACTTGGTGAAATAATCTATTGCTACGAGGATGAAGCGATGACCATTCGAGGCCTTGGGCTCAATGGCCCCGATGACATCTATTCCCCACATGGAGAAAGGCCAAGGGGAGGACATGACATTCAGGGGATGCGGTGGGGCATTGACATTATCCGCGAATGCTTGACATTTGTGGCACTTCCTCACATGGACACAACAATCACTTTCCATGGTAAGCCAGTAATAACCTGCTCTTAAGATCTTCCTGGCCATAGCATGCCCGCTGGCGTGCGTTCCAAACGAGCCCTCATGGACTTCCTCGATCATGTGATTTGCCTCCTTGGCATCCACACATCGCAGGAGTGTCATGTCGTGATTTCTCTTATACAGTGTGCCTCCGCTCATGAAGAAACTGGCTGCCAACCTCCTCAATGTCCTTTTATCGTTGTCGGCAATCTCTGGCGGGTATTCTTTGCTTACGACATATCGCTTGATGTCGTAATACCAAGGCTTTCCGTCCCGTTCCTCTTCCACTTGGCAACAATGTGCGGGTTTGCCACGACACTGAAATTCAATGTAGGGTAGGTCCCCGTGCGGTGTTAGCTGGAACATAGATGCCAACGTAGCGAGTGCATCCGCCATTTGATTTTCCTCGCGGGGAACATGATGGAAGGAGATCTCATCGAAAGTCTTAGCCAATTCCTTGATGTAGGCTTTGTAGGGTATCAGCTTGGGATCTCTAGTTTCCCATTCCCCTCTCAGCTGATGGATTACCAACGCTGAGTCGCCGTACACCTTGAGTAGTTTGACATTGGAGTCAATTGCTGCCTGGACGGCTAGGGCACATGCTTCATATTCGGCCATGTTGTTGGTGCAGTCGAATCCTAGCCTGGCTGTGAAAGGTACACATTGATTGTCCGGAGAGATCAACACTGCCCCAACGCCATGACCTAGAATGTTTGACGCTCCGTCAAACCATACAGTCCATTTGTCCCGATCTTCGTCCAACTTTTCCTCGAACAAGGCCATGATGTCCTCATCCGGGAATTCCGGATGCATGGGCTGGTAGTCGTTAAGAGGCTGTTGGGCCAAATAATCTGCCAAAGCGCTTCCTTTTATCGCCTTTTGGGTGACGTAGACTATATCAAACTCAGATAGCAAGACTTGCCACCGGGCGATTCGTCCTGTGAGAGCTGGCTTTTCAAAGATGTACTTGACCGGGTCCATTTTGGATATCAACCAGGTAGTATGGCTCAGCATGTACTGCCTTAAGCGATGGGACGCCCATACTAAAGCACAACACGTTCTTTCGAGCAAGGAGTAATTCATCTCACAGGTCATGAACTTCTTACTTAGGTAGTAAACAGCGCGCTCTTTCTTCCCGGATTCGTCATGTTGCCCCAGCATACACCCCATTGACTCGTCCAAGATTGTCATGTACAAAATGAGAGGCCTCCCAGGTACTGGTGGCATAAGCACGGGAGGATTCATTAGGCACTTTTTGATCCTTCCAAAAGCCTCTTGGCAATCCTCATTCCACCGATCAGTTTGGTTTTTGCGCAAGAGTTTAAACAACGGCTCACAAATGGCGGTGAGCTGCGATATGAATCTGGCAATATAATTCAAGCGCCCCAGGAAACCTCGGACTTGCCTCTCTGTACGGGGTTCCGGCATCTCAAGGATAGCCTTCACTTTTTCGGGGTCTACCTCTATCCCTTTCTGGCTTACAACGAAACCAAGCAATTTCCCTGATTTGACCCCAAAGGTACACTTAGCGGGGTTCAATCTTAATTGATATTTCTTAAGCCTTTCGAACAACTTCCGCAGGTTGACAAGGTGTTCTTCCTCAGATTTAGATTTAGCAATTATGTCGTCCACGTAGACCTCGATCTCTTGATGCATCATATCATGGAACAAAGCTACCATGGCCCGTTGATAAGTTGCCCCGGCATTCTTGAGTCCAAAGGACATCACCTTGTAACAGAACGTTCCCCACAGGGTGACGAAAGTAGTCTTTTCCATATCCTCGGGCGCCATCTTTATCTGATTGTAACCAGAGAAACCGTCCATGAAGGAAAATAAAGCGAAATTGGCCGTGTTATCTACGAGGATATTGATGTGTGGTAAAGGAAAATTGTCCTTGGGACTAGCCCGATTCAGGTCCCGATAATCTACACACATTCGTACTTTCCCATCTTTTTTAGGAACTGGTACGATGTTGGCAACCCATTCTGGATACCGAGCGACGGCCAGAAATCCAGCGTCAAATTGCTTCTTCACTTCTTTTATCTTCAAGGATGTTTCGGGCTTCATCCTCCTCAATTTCTGTTTTACCGGGGAACACCCGGGATTTAGAGGTAATCGGTGCTGCACAATGTCAGAACTCAAACCGGGCATATCTTGGTATGACCAAGCAAAGATGTCTTGGTAGTCTTTTAGCAGGATTATTAATTCTTCACGGATAGGTGCGGTAATGCCTGTACCTATCTTTACTTCCCTCTTTCCACTGCCAAATCCTAAGTCTACTAGCTCTGTTTCTTCTTGATGAGGCCCCATTTCTTGGTCCTCACGGGCGACCATTCTTTCTAGTTCCGAAGGAAGTCCCACATCCTCATCTCCTTCATCTTCCGTTTGATTCATTTCTTGCTCGAAGTTGATAGACGGGTCCCAGGTATTAGTACCTTCGGGGGACTCGTCATCGAATCTGCCGTTTTAGGAAAAGAAGTAAACATGCAAATGAATGAGAATGGGTAGAGACCAGGAACAGATGAAGAAAGATCCTTGTATTATAAATTCAAAAACAAAAGACACAAAGCCTTAACAAAATGAAAACTCTAAAGCCTAGGCCCAACTATAGAGCTTTTAAAACCGTAAAGGTTTACATTATGCTTGTTGCGTAAATGCCGGGGCGTTCCTCCACTCGCCAATTTCCCAGCTGGAAATCAGGAGAGCATGGTCGTACCAAATCCAAAGTACTCGGAATATCATCTTCGCATATCGCGAACGCTTGACCTTTGTCTCCCGAACCCGCACTTATAAAGCTTCTACTTATGTGGCAGGGCGGGCTTCCTTCACCTTCTTGTCTCCAACGCGAACTTTGACCATTGTTCTTCCTTCCCGCAATGCTTCTTTTCATGTCTGCCTGAGTGGGCTTATAGCCTAAACCATACTTCCCACGATTTCCTTGAGTATTTATCAGGCTAGTTATGCCGCCGTTGTTTTTTCCTAAACCCATCCCGGGTTCAAAACCGTTCCCCAACATAACTCGGGCCATCATTACCGCTGCATCGGACAGACAAGGTTGCCCAAAGAGGGAGTCCACGGAGGAAATGCTGACCACCTCAAAAGACTGGAAAGCAGTTTCTAACGATTCTTCTGCGGCTTCCACATAAGGCATGGAGGATGGGCAGCTTACCAAGATATCTTCCTCGCCTGACACGATGACCAAGTGCCCCTCCACTACGAATTTCAGCTTTTGGTGGAGCGTAGACGGCACGACTCCCACTGAGTGGATCCACGGGCGCCCCAACAGGCAGCTGTAGGGGGGGTTAATATCCATTATTTGGAAAGTGACTTGACAGGTGTGAGGGCCTATTTGTACTGGGAGATCGATCTCTCCCCTAACCTCTCGGCGAGTGCCGTCGAAGGCCCGAACCACCATTGAACTTGGTTTTAAGTGGGAAACATTGAATGGTAACTTCTCCAAAGTGCTCTTAGGCATCACGTTTAAACTGGAACCATTATCGATGAGTACCTTGGCTACGATATGGTCCATACACTTGACTGACACGTGTAAAGCCTTATTATGCCCTCTCCCCTCGGCGGGGATTTCTTCTTCGGCGAAGGCAAGATAGTTGTTGGCAGTGATATTGTTGACCAGCCCTCCGAAACCTTCTACCGAGATATCTTGGGCCACGTGAGCCTCGTTCAACACTTTTACTAGCAGAGCCCGATGAGGCTCGGAGCTCATAAGTAACTCCAGCAGCGAGACCCTAGCCGGGGTTTTGTTGAGCTGTTCGATAACCTTGAATTCACTCTGCTGAATTATGCGAAGGAACTCGCTGGCTTCCTCTAGCGACACCTCCTTTCTACCATCCTTTTTCTCTGGGGGCCCCTTTGCTGGAATATCTTTATTCGAAGCGTGGGGTGCTTCGCCATCTTGTTCCTCCACCACTTTTCCTTTTCCTTTGACGTCGGCGGGTTGGACTGGTAGGTCCGGAGGTGCGAACACACGACCACTACGGGTCACACCACTCAGCCCCGTGATATTTGTTACTTTAGCTGACAGCGAGCTGACGTCAGTGACTTCTTCTTCCTTCTTCCCCGGAGGTGTATATCTCCACGGGACCGCGTGACTATTTTGGTACGGGAAAGGAACAGGTTTGGCCATTAAGGGGTGCCCGGGCTTTTGCGAGGCTGCACTTTTAGTGAAGTATATCACCAAGGGTTTGGGCTTCGCAACACCGCTCCCCTCCGTAGATTGCATGCATATATGCTGCTCTTCTTTTCCTTCAATGCCGACTTCTAGTCGACCTTGGTCTATCATCCGCTGTAACAATTCCTCTACTTCCAAACACGTCTCCATGTCATGCATCTCGCCGGAGTGTAGCAGACAGGAATCCTCCTTACACCCACTATGGGGAATTACACCTCCCTTTTGTAGGGCCTCAAAGATAAACCTCCTAGGGGTTGCCACATCTCTTAAAGGTTTAGACCTGTGGGGCCTATCGGATTCAACTGCATTAACTGCTCCCCCTCCATGATTGGCGAGCGGGTTGGTCCTCACATTGGGCCGATCCTCTTGGAAAGTCAGCCATCCGGCATCCATTAAATGTTGGACCTTGTATTTAAGGGCCAAACATTTTTCGACGGAATGCCCCGGGACACCCCCATGGTACTTGCAAGTTGCATTAGGGTCATACCACTTCGGGAAAGGGGGTTCGAGGACCCTTCCGGGAGTTACCACGGCCAAATGATTGGCGATGAGGGATGGTAGAAGATCTTCGTACGTCATTGGGAGCGGGGTGAATTCCGGCAATGGCCTCGGAGGGAAGTTCCTTGTCGTGTTGGAATTACCGGCCGGTCGAGTCGTGTTCGGAGTTGGAACTTGGGGAGCTTCCCTCTGGGTGGGTGCCTTAGGCTGCACGGGTGTTGAACTAGAGGCGTTCCCCGCATGAGCCGAGAAGCTTGGGTGATGTTGCGCGTACTGATGGGTACCATGAGGTGTTTGCTGGGGTTTGACCCACGCGGTTGTTGAAGAGACGACATGGGCATCTCCTTCTTTCCTTTTTGCCCCTGTCGCCCCGATTCTTTTGGCATTCACGTTTGTGGAGGAAACGTAATCAAACTTTCCTCTCTTCAATCCAACCTCGATTCTTTCCCCGGCAAACGCCAGATCCGCAAAGCTGGACGGCAGGTAACCCACTAGCTTCTCATAGTAGAACACTGGCAGAGTGTCTACCATCATGGTGATCATCTCTCTCTCAACCATGGGAGGAGCTACTTGTGCCGCCAAATCCCTCCATCGCTGCGCATATTCTTTAAAGGTTTTACCCTCTTTCTTGAACATATTCTGCAGTTGAGTACGGTCAGGAGCCATATCAGAATTGTACTGATACTGCCTTAGGAAGGCGGTAATCAGATCCTTCCAAGTACGGATACGGGAAGCTTCCAAATTAGTGTACCACACTACCGCAGCTCCGGCCAAGCTATCCTGAAAGAAGTGTATCAACAGCTTTTCATCTTTAGAATGGGCGCCCATCTTACGGCAGTACATTTTGAGATGGTTTTTGGGACAAGTCGTCCCTTTATACTTGTCGAAGTCCGGCACTTTGAACTTCGGGGGAATAACAACATCGGGTACTAAGCAAAGATCCGTCATGTCTGTAAACGGATAGTCCCCAAATCCTTCCACAACCCTCAATCTTTCCTCAAGGAGATCGAGCTTCCTCCTTTCTTCAGTTGCCGGGGGCGGCCCTTCCATAGACAAAACTATTGGCGATGCTGCGATGTTGGGTTGAGGCAACGTGCCTGGTGCCGGCCCTTCGGGGATCGGGGGATAAAACTTGACATCCCTCCGAGCATAATCTTGAGGGTCTTTATGGACTTCGTCGGGCTGCTGAGGAGGCTCTTTTTCATGGACGGGAGAAGCAATGTGGCCCGCATCTTCTTGCAAGATGGGTGGTGAATAGTTGGGCGGCAATCCATAAGGGTAAGCCGCTCGGTTGTATCCTAGGTGATGGCTGCCATCGTGCCCCAGTGTGTCCCTTCCCCGTCCTACTACGTTTGAGGGAGGATGGTGCGTAGTTGCCAAGAGAGTCGGGTCTGCTTCGGCAGCCGAACTGACAGCGGCGGCAGTGGCCGCGTTCTTCTCCATGAGCTGCTTCATACCTAACATGGCCTCCATCATGGAGGCCATTTGTTCTTTCAGAGCCGACATGTCGGCTTTCATCTGTTCCTGCGTCTCCTCTTGATCACCCATCGTTCTAGATTTGGATCTGGTGCGATAGGGATCCCTTGCGGCGCGTTTAGTTATGGTGTTTTTCCCTAAAAAACCAAACGTGAGGAGTGGGTAAAGAAAATGCATGCTAGAGATGAGATGTAGGAGTGATTTGATTTGCACAAGCTTTTTGGAGTAGAAACATGGGACCAACTCATTTTATTTCAAAAAGGAAGTCATATCTAGTCAAGGTCTGGGAGACCATACAAGTTTCCTAACGATTTCTAATTATGTGGGCCATTAAGTCTATCATATGCTGACAATAGCCGAGAAGCCCATGAATCTCTTCGGGGGCGGAGTAGGTGTCTGCCATCGCCTTGGCCTTGGCTAACAATCGGGGAAGTTCTTGACTCCCGTTCAAGGTAAGAGCAAACCGATCCATCCACATGGTTGCCTCTTGGTGTAAAGAGTCGATCACCCTTCCTCTAGCCTCTTTTTCCGCGTATACTTGGGCATACTCATCCGCGACTCTATGCTCGTGGGCCGTGGCTAGACCTAACTCTTCTTGGTACTTGGCGATGATAGCTAACATGTTGGTCTCTGTCTCGCATAAACGCTGAGACAAGCTTCTTTTGGACCTTGAACAAGCAATCAACTCCTCTTTCAGAACCATGCTATGTGCTCGCGACTGGTCCCTTTCTTCCCTTCGCAACTTGAGTTCATTATTGCTACCCCATAGAGCTCCGCGAAATTTGTTCCGGCCATACTCTTCCTTGTGAGCCCTCTTGGTCTCTTGTTCAAGGGCTCTTGCGGTAATTGCATTCTCTTCCCGTAACCCGGCACACTCCTTCCGAACGTGTGTAGCAGCCAACTTGAACTTCTCCTTGGCGAGTTTTGCCTTTCCTAACTCGCTTTTGAGAGCTTGGACTTCTTCGTCCTCTTCCGGTGCTTCAAAATTCTCTTCGCTGACGACTTTTAACTTGGCGAGCCAATCTAAACCTCGTATGCGAACTTTCAGCCATTCGTGGTACCCACCAATGATGCCATTACGAATGCCTCTAAGCTCTTGATTTTTCCTTAACGGGGTTTCCCATGCCTTATGGATTCTTTGTATAGTCTTGGAATTTTGTGCGCCGAGATCCCTTACAAGGAAAGGAGACATGCTTTCTTCCGTCGGTGCTCCCCTCATGGGGTACCCTAGTTGTCTTATAGCGAGCGTGGGATTGTAATTAATACAACCCCTCGTTCCTACCAGCGGAATGTTTGGGTATCTTCCACATGAGAAAAGGACTCCTTCTTTTCCTTCCTTCCATCGGGGGAACCAACTGATTGTTCTACCTCCTATCCCGGCCAAGAGTTGGTCCCAATCCATTCTCCTCTTTTCAGTACACGAGCGATGGCTCAGGAGCGGACATGGATGTCTTGTGTCTTGTTGGAACAAGTGTGAAACCAACCAGACACAGAGGGCGGGTAAGCAATAGATGATCCGTGCGCTACTCTTCTCGCACCTTCGGTCAAATGTGTCAAATAGATCTGCCAAGACAGCTACCACCGGACTTTCCTTGCTATGGTGGTAGGCAAGGAAAGCGTCGATTGCTGCTAGGTCTACCAAACCATCCACGTTTGGAAAGAGGACGACCCCAAAAATTAGCAAAGCTAACACATCCATAAACGGGACCCAGTCTCCTTGATTGGCCATACCCCTCGCCTTGTCTTCTAGGTACTTTTGTGGTAGGCCCGCTATGCCATTCCGAGTCTGTTTTATGCGGTCCAAACCTCTTGCTGATTTGATTTGTCCCCATGCTTACTAAAGTGAGACAAAAGCTGGTGCAAATCAAAACTCCGATATCTCATGGGTGGGATGGATGAATGCATGAAGAAATGCATATGACACAGATGCAATTTACGAATACGGGGGTTCGGGGAATTTGTCACCTTCTTAGATACGACATCTAGGGGTAGCGAAATGCCCCAACGCACGTTTTTAAGAAGGCGATACAGACCCTTCGTTGGTTTGTTTACAGTAGGGATCATGACAGAACCCATATGCAATGCCTATGCAAAAGACACAATGCGGGAATGTGCACAGTATGACAATATTTACCGAACATAAGCAAAAGGGTATATGATACTCATGCATGGCAGTGTGAAAAATGGCACGCAGCGTGTTTGCTTCGTGCCCCTATTGAAGGGACCTATAAGGGAGAGAACTAACTAGGCTTTTAGCAATAATCCCCAAGGTAGTTATATCTCTCTTGATGGTTTCTAGAGGTATCATCCCCTTTGAAGAACATATTGTAGCAGTAGGGACTACTAGCAACAATAGGTTTTCAAAGAGAAAAGCTCTAGATGAGGGTTCACTGTAATCAAGCAAGTCGGAGACCTAGCATGATCACAGATTCACCTCCACTCCTTATGTTCCCATGAACCCGGGTATAGGGCCCTTTTTCACTCACAGTGTGTGCAAATAGTGTTAGTGTTTGTGTGCATCAAATGAATAAATATTTACCTCATGCATACATTCTAAAACACACTAAAAGCAACAAATAGTTTATATACACAAGAACATAATGAAAGGAAACCAACAAAGGGGTAAGTCACGGTAAAATATTGCACAAAATTAAATGGCCTAACTCTCTAAAAACATTCCCCAGTGGAGTCGCCAACTGTCGCAACCGACCCTTCGGCGGGAGGGCGACGCGAGACTCGCGGGATGCGTGTTCCACGAAAGGAATACGCGCGGAGTCGCCACCAACGTTTATTTGAGGAAAACGTCGGAAAAACCGGAAAAGACGCGATCTACGAACTTTTAAGTGAAAGGTTCGGGAGTTGTATTTACGCACGGGGAAGGTATTAGCACCCCACACGTCCGCCCCAAGGGACGGCAGCCTTTAATCGAATGTGCAAACATGACTTTGATTTTTATGTTCCTTTTTATGTCCTTATATCCTTTTATACCCTTTTTATATTTTTTTCCTTTTTTGTGGTCGACAAGGGTGTTTCCCTTTGCTCCTACGTATTCCTCATTTTGGGATGAGAAAATCAGACCTACGTAGTTCTTTTTTATCAAGTGATTCTTTTTTACTTTAAGAGGTGATCATTTTAAGGCGTTGGACCTTAAAAATGATCCATTTTACTTAGTGAGGAAATGAAATGACAAACTTCAAAAGCCTATTTTTTATGGACGAGCTTGACTAGGCGAATTGATTTTAGCCTTTAGTTTCACTTTAGTTATTAATCAATTCGATTAAGAATGAGAAATCCCAAAGAGAAAACGTCCACTTGATTTTCCGCTTTATTTTACTAAAAGATGTCTTTTTGATTATTATATTATTTTTTACCTCTTTTTGATTTCCAACGTGGTTACGGCACGACCGAACGGTCGGAATTTATTTTAACCGAAGTTAATGGATAATACAATTCAAACGTTCGGTGGAAATTTATTTTATTTTTAAGTTAAGCGAGAAATGACTTAAGTAAAATGGCTTAAGCACGTCAACAGGGGGTATAAAAAGTAAACAAAACGAGAATAAAAATGCACGAAACACAATGTGGACCACTACGGGCACATAGAATGAATCGAAAAGCTTGGTTCGAGGTACTTACCCGTTGAAGATCGAAGAACGATGAAGAACGAATGAAGAACGTCGAAGAACGGTTGAAATCTTTGCGAAATTCCTCACGGAAAACGTTACGGAAACGTTTCGGAAGCGCCTCGGCTTAGATTTTCTTCACGGAAACAATTTTTCCAAGCAAATTCGAAAGAGAGAGAAGTGCCTAAGGGGCTGAAACCCCTTCCTTCTTGCCTTCCTCCCCTATTTATAGCAAAATAGGGGAGGTGGTTGCCGCCCAGCTCGCCCAGGCGAGCTCAGCTCGCCCAGACGAGCAGGGTTGCTTCCTCCAGAAGCAACCGCCTTCTGGAGGAATATTCCGGAGGGCCCAAGTGGGCCTGGGTGCTATTTGCACCCCCATTTTTACTAAGTACACCCCCCTCTGCTGTTTTTTGGTGATTCTTTTTTCGTAAAGTTACGGAAACTTACGAATTTCGTAACGATACTTGTTTTCTTTCCGTAGTGTTACGGAACCTTGCGGATTACATAATCATCCCCTTTTTGACTTACGGAATGTTACGGAACCTCACTTAATTATGCAACGATGCTTCCATTTGATTTCCGGTGTGTCACGGAAACTTACGGATTGTGCATCAATATTTTTTTGGTTTTTCGGCATGTCCTGGAATTTCACAAATTGCCTAATGATGGGTGCCAAGCACCTCACGAGGACCAAAGAATGGTCGCACGTCATCGAGCAAAGGTCCCCGGACGAAATTAGGGTATGACATATGCATATTCACTTAAGTAATGGCGTGTTGTTGGATGAATTTATGTTGTGACAAAATCACTTTTATTTTCATAAAAAAATTAAGGGAGTTCTTTTTATAAAATTTAAAATTATCGAATATTAGAGTGTGGATACCGTAGCGATGAGGCGGCTCGTTACATTTAGTGGTATCAGAGAAGGTCAAACCTTTCGGCCAGTGAGTTATGAGTCTGCTATGTTTTTCTGTGCATTCTCTGATTGTTTTGTTGAATGCTTGGTGTTGGTTGTTTGTTGATGTTTGATGTTCGTTGTTTGCTAATGTTTGATGTTTGTTGTTTGCTATTAGCACTTACTCACTAGTTGTGTTTTAATGAGCTATAGAGATTGGATTGTTGTAGTCATATTGAATTTGTTTTTCTGATGTCTGCTATACCATGAATTTCAATGTCGGGTCACGAATTATTAGACTGGCCACCTGTATAATTTGTGAAGGGCAATGGAATGATATGGCAAGCGATCAGAAAATGCAAATGATGGAAAATGGGCGTTAATGTCTTGAGTCATCAACTCTCAAGAGTAATTGAGTAGGAATTTGTGATGGTTATGATTGTTGTGTGGTTCTTTGTTTGTGTGTATTCCTTCCATGTCTGACTCCCTGGTGTGTATAGGGAGTGATGGCTGGACGGAATGATCGTGCGATAGCAGATGCCCTTCAAGCCTTAGCTCAGGCTATAGGGAATCCGAATAGAGGAGATTTCTGGTAGGACATTCTTGATTGATTTGATTTGTTTGCCTTTGAGCCAGATTGATGTTATTCTTAGTATGGACTGATTATCTTCCAACCATGTCTTGTTGAACTGTTTTGATAAAAGTGTGGTATTTGATGATTCTGGAGTGAGTAAGGATATGATGTTTATCTCTGCCAACCAAGTTGTGACATCTTTAAAGGGAGATGCTCAAGTGTACATGATCTTGTCTAGCCTGGAAGTAGAGACAAAGGTTTCTATGTGTGATCTCCCTATTGTCAGAGAGTTTCTTGAAGTGTTTCCTAAGGATATATCCGGTCTGCCACCTGAGAGAGAGATAGAGTTTTCTATAGACTTAGTATCTGGTGCTGGACCCATATCCATAGCTCCTTATAGGATGTCTCCTATAGAGTTAGTCGAGCTTAAGAAAACTCCGCTAAGCCTATTCTGCAGAAAAAATGTTTTCTATGTCTTTGAGCTAAGCGCCAGCTTGCTGCACTTGACGCTTGAGTAAAATTTCATAAGGCGCGCTAAGCTCAACATGCTGCGCTAAGCGCCCAGTCAAAATTTTAGTTTATTTTTTCTGTTTGTGTGAAAATAACCTGTACTAATCTCTTGTGTTTGTTTTATATTTTGCAGATGGCATCTAAGAAGAGAAAAGCACCCTCTACACCTACCCAAGCCAGATTTGATAGATGCAGATTCACATCCCAAGAGGCTTGGGAGAGATACACTGACATTGTGGTACCTAGAAAGCTTTTACCATAAAGGAATGTGGTAGTCTATTATAAAGAGTTTGATGAGTTCAAGGAGGAACTTGAGAGACACCATTGGGATGAGAAGCTGACTGATTTTTCTGACAGTAGTATTGACATCGTCATTGTGAAGGAGTTTTATGCCAACCTCTACGACCCCGATAATAAATAACCTAAGCAGGTGAGGGTGAGAGGTCATTTAGTGAAGTTTGATGAGGATACTCTTAACACATTCTTGAAGACCCCTGTAGTGTTGGAAGAGGGGGAGAACTTGTGCACTTATTCCAAGTTTGCACTCCTGAGGCCTGATCCTCAAGAGTTGGCTGCTAAGCTTTGTATCCCAGGGAGGGGATTCGAGCTTAATGCTGATGGGCTAGCTTTGAAGATTCTAAGGAAGAACATGACTACTCTAGCTTAGACATGGAGCGTTCTTTCCTTTTCTAACCTCATTCCCACCTCCCACACATCTTATGTGACCCTGGACAGAGCCAAATTGATTTATGGGATTATTATGAAGATGGACATGAACCTGGGGTACCTAATCTCCCACCAAATCTCCTCTTCACTAATTACTCTGAATTTGTTGCTATTAATTCATGCATGCTTAGTGATTGATTAATTGTCTCTGCGCTTAATTACGTTCATGCTTAATGATCGTTAATGATTAATTGGCGTATGTGTTGCTTAATCACACAATGACTGCCTTATGTTAAATTTCGCTTAGTAATTTAATTTAGGGTTGGATTAAGTGGTTGAACTGATAAAGGATAAATTCTCATAACCTAGGATAAGAGACTTGCTTGTGAATCAAAGGGAAACAACGTGTTTTAATTCTGATATTTTCTAATTAAAATTTAATCGCTGTTTAATTTACAAAAATAAACAACCCCCCCAATTCGTTACTATTTTATTACTATCTGTTATGAACATTTGGTTTACCATTGCTCGTTGGGAGATGACCTAGGATCACTTCCTAGATACTACATTTTTAATGTTTATTTGATTCTGGTACAACCTCGATCAAAGGGTGCAGAGGTTTGGGTGCAAAGGTAGCAACCCAAGTGCCTCTGCCTTTGATTTTTAAAAACTAAAATTTGTATGGTGCGCTTAGCGCGCAGCCCGCTTAGCATGCCAACGTGACGTTTGAGATTAAAACACTAGCGATTAGCCTAGCCTCACGCTAAGCCCAACTTGAAGTTGTCAGGTCCAGTGAGCATCTGGGGCTTAGCGCAGCAGGCTGTGCTTAGCGCTTTCTGCAAAACAAAATTTTCTGCAACATGCACTTAGCCTGAGATGTGAGGCTTAGCATACCATCAAGCTTCATCTTACAGAGAGTAGTTTAGGCTTAGCGCAACAGGCGCACTTAGCGCATTTCCAAGAGTTCCAAAACCATAAGGGATTGGCGCTTAGCGCCTCCTGGCCAGCTAAGCCCAACTTAAAAGCTCAAGTTACAGAATGGATCTGGGACATAGCCCAGGATAGCATGCTTAGCACTGCTACAATGAAATGTTTACAGAGAAGAAGTGGCGTTTAGCGCATCATCCATGCTAAGCCCATAGGTTAAAGTTCAATTACCACAAAGATGTGGGGCTTAGCACAGTGATGTGCACTTAGTTGAACTATTTAGCCAACCAATCAGGGGTCTGTGCACTTAGCGTGAGCAAGCTCAGCTTAGCGCGTGAAGACTAAGCGCTTAGCGCAAGGTCTGTGCTTAGCGGATAGACAATTGCAAAAAAACAAAAATTTCTGAGTCTTTTTTTGTCTATCTCTTCACGCAAGCTCACAACCCCTTGTTCATTACTAAACAAGCTGAAATTAATTACAATCACAAGCAAGATATCCTAATTACATGCAAGAGGTAAAAATGAAAATAGAAAAGGCAAAGGGAAAGAAAAGCTGGGTTGCCTCCCAGTAAGCGCTCTTTTCACGTCATTAGCTTGACGCATCATCCTGTTATCCAGGATCCAAGAGAGTTCCTACTTCAAGGACCTTCTTCTCAGGTGTCTTTTCCTCCATCACATGCACTTTCAGATAGACATTTTGGCAAGGTGGATCTTTGTCCTCATGGAACAAATCAAAGCTGATATTCTAATCTTCTATGCCCATCTGTAGTATCTTCTTTCCTATGTCCACCATGCAGCTTGCAGTAGACATGAATGGGCGGCCAAGAATGAGAGGAATGTCATCATCCTCTTCTATATCTATGACAACAAAATCAACTAGGAATATCAGGTGTTTAACCTTCACCAAAACATCTTCAATGACTCCATATGGCTTTGTAATGGAGCGGTCAGCTAACTGGAAGGTCATGTGTGTAGGCATTATCTCTATCTCTCCAAGTCTCTGGCACATGGAAAGAGGCATTAAATTGATACTAGCTCCCAAGTCTATGAGAGCTTTGCCTACAGCAACCTCACCAATAGAACACGATATCGTGACAACTCCAGGGTCTTTGTGCTTGGGCGAAAGAATGTGTTGAATCATAGCACTATAGTTACCTTCCACAACAATTCTATCACTATGGATGTACCGGTTCTTCTTCGTTAGCATATCCTTCAAAAATTTGGCATAGAGGGGCATTTGCTGAAGTGTTTCTCCAAATGGCAAAGTAATTTCCAGTTTCTTGAAGATATCAAGAAATCTGGTCAAATGTTGCTCTTTATCTTTCCTGGAGGGTACCAATGGATAAGGTACCTCCTTGCATTCAATAGGAGTAGCCTCTTTCTTCTTTTCTGAGTTAGCCTCACTCTTGCCCTTCTTCTTTTCAATCTCAACAACTTTCTCTTTTTGTTTTTCATTTTTCAATTTTTTTTACTTTTTCTTCCTTTTCTTTTGTTTCTTTTTCTTTTTCTTCCTTCTTTATTCTCTCCTGACAATCTTTTATTGGTATCTCTCCTTCTTCATCACCTTCTACTTCCTCAACAATTTCTTCAAGTTCAACTAAATCATCAACCGGTTCCAGCGCTAGTTCATCAACTAGCTGTTGTTTATGTTCCTCCATCTTCTTCTCAGCTTTTCTTTCGTCCACATGGGTTGCCATTCTGCTCCTTGTGATGATAGCTTTACATTCTTCCTTTGGATTTTTCTTAGTGTTAGCACTAAAGCTGCTTGACGGCCTATCCACCAACTGTTTTGCGAGCTATCCCACTTGGACCTCCAGATTCTTTATGGCAGACTCTGTGCTCTTCTGGTTAGACATTGAAACCTGCATAAATTGAGCTAGAGTCTCTTCCTGCTTTGTGGTGCGATCATAGAGACAAGGCCCTTCTAGTTGCAGCCTTATGGATGATCCCCCCTAGTCTCTATTGAATTGATTCCCAGGATGGTTCCTCCATTGTCCCTGTTGTTGGTTGTATTGTTGTCCATGCTAGAATCCAGAAAATCCACCTGCATTAAAATTGTTTTTGGACTGGTTCCCCATATAATTGACTTCATGTGTGACTTGTTCTTCATTAGGGATACAACATCCAGATTCATGAGCTCCACCACAAATTGTACGTCCTGCAATCTGCAAAACAGAAGAATGTGAAATTTGCACAAAATGAATTTGAGTTGGCAACTTACTTAGTGTTTCAGTCAATGCCTCCAGTTGCTTAGATAGCAACTTGTTCTGTGCCAACAATGCATATTGTGAGGTTATCTCCAATAAGCTCTTTTTAGTAGGAATATGGGCAATATCTCTCAGAATAGCAATGTCACTTGCAGCCATATTTTCAATGAGATCCATGGCTTCTTCAGGGGTCTTCAACTTGATTTTTCCCCCTGCAGAGGCATCCAACAGCTGCTTGGACTGCAATCTTAACCCATCTTTAAAAATGTTGAGCTGTATCAGTTCGGAGAATCTATGAGTGAGGGTCTTTCTCAATAAACCACAGAATCTTTCTAAGGCTCCAGTCAGAGATTCATCTGGAAATTGGTGAAAAGAAGAGATGGCAGCTTTGCCTTCCGCAGTCTTAGACTCAGGAAAGTATTTCTTTAGAAAATTCTCCACAACTTAAAATTGTTGCCTTTGAATGAATGAATCCACCTCTTAGCTTCTCCAGATAGTGAGAATGAAAACAAGCTCAATCGAATTGCATCTTCATGCACACCAGCTAGTCTAATAGTATTGCATATTTCAATGTAAGTGGCTAGGTGTGCACATGGATCTTCATTTGGTAAACCATGAAATAGATTATTCTGAATTAGCTGAATCAATAATGGTGGATGTGGAATGGTTTGTGCTTGAGCTTCTGGTTAAGCAATGCTGGTGAAAATTTGTGGCACATTAGAACTTGAATAATCCTCCAGGGTTACTCTTCTTGGCTCTTCAGCCATGATGGTATCTTCAACAGGTTCTATAAGAGAATGCCCTACAATGGGAAAACTAGAAGATGCCTCGGAAGATCGAGGTTCTTCTTCTAGAGTTGCCGCTGCTTCTAAATCCTGCAAAACATTTATGATTCTCTCTGAATTACACTTTCTACAGGTAGCATTAATCTCCAAATCAATGGGAATCAAATCACCTGTAGTCCATAAATATAAAGAACAATGCCGTAAAACTGAACTAAACTATAAAGAATCAATGAATTAAAGAGAAAAATATAAAGCAACGCCGTAAAACTGAACTAAACTCTTCTTAAATCTAGTTTCCCTGACAACGGCGCCATAAATACTTTGTTGGATTTCCCCTGCATTACTTTTTGTTCCACTTTTTCTTCGTACAAATATATTCAAGGGAAACCCGGTTTGTCGGAAAGCGCACTGGATCGTCAAGTATTTAAAAATTAAAACGGATGAATCCGAGTATCAAACTCAGGGAAACTAGTCTAAGACCGGGTTAAATTTAGAAATAAGGCATTGTTGAAAGAAACATTGATAATTGATGGTTTAAAATAGAATTAAACTAGGTCTAGGATAAAAATAGTAAAAATGCAAGTAAGTAAAATTGACAACAGTACGTAGAAGTGTTGGGTCTTTCTAACAGACCAGCTGATGCATATAAGGATGTTTCTCTAATTAATTATGTTTTTGTGTTCTACGTTGTAGCCTAAAATTACTAAACCTCGATGCCTAGTTGGACTGAATCAATCGAAGCTTTGTCCTCAAATCCCTCTTGTTAGAATGGGCTCAATTTAGATAGCCCTCCTAGGTTTAGACTAACTACAACTAAGCTTCATCCTCAGATCCCTCTTGTTGGACTAGACTTAGCTTAAATAGCTTACAAAAGTTTAGCCTAATTTAGCCTAAGCTTTGTCCTTAGATCCCTCTTGTTGAACTAGACTTAGACCAAACAACATTATTGTAACAGCATACTTAAAACCATAACTTAATTCGCAGATCCCTCTTGTAGGACTAAGTTTCAATTCTGCTTCATTCAAGTTCTAAGGCAACAATACATTTCCCAATGTTAAAATCACCTAACTAGGCACACAAATGGTTGACCAGACCAAGAGCAAACACAAGTTAAGCATTGAAAAAGCATTGAACACAACAAACAAAATCAATTAGATATGAAAATAATGACAATAGTTTTTCATTAGAAATCCCCAACAAGGGTGTTTAGCCAACCATTACAGATGAAACCCTAACAATAATAAGCTTACAAAACCTAGGTATCTCTGCAAAAGTTGCTCCTCTTGCTGCCTCGAGAGCTCTTTCCCTGGACCCTTGTTAAAGTTGTTCCTGATGTTCTTATTGTTGTTATTGTTGTACCCTAATTCTGCACAAGATAGGCTTTAAATAGGCTCTGAATTCACGACATTGCGCTTAGTGCCACCCTCGCGCTTAGCGCGAGTAAGTGGATTTGAGCTTAGCGCCAGTCGTGCGCTGAGCCTAGCTAAAGACAACTGTTGCGCTTAGCGCATTGGTCTCGCACTTAGCCTGTGGCCTTGATATTGACGCCCTACCAGATTCTTCTGCCACACTAAGCGAGTTGAAGTTGTGCTTAGCGGTGGATGCGCAGTTAGCCCACTAATGAGCTAAGCTCAACTTTCACTTTTAGCACTTCATGACTTAGCCTCATTTTCACCTGAAATTGCACATATTTCATCATTAAATCCAATGGACATATTCTAGAGATAGCTTAAACCATAAAACAAGATTTATTTACAAAAATACTACAAAATAACCATAAATTTGGGAACTATACAAGTTTTGGAAAATGTTTTCTATACAAAAGTTAGTCGTATAAGACGACTAACAACATATGAAGATCAATTCACGTGATTAGTTATCGTAGTTAGTCATGTGATTAATTATATATAATATTTGTCTTATATAAGGAAGCTTCTTAAAATAAAAGATATGAGACAGTTTTTATTTTTATAAAGATGAAGAGATATGAAATTATTTTAAATAAAATATTTCCTTTTTTCTCTTTGAAAAAAAGGTCGAAATCCATATATCTTTAACATTATAAATAGAAGCATCCACCTGAGGCAAAATGTACCAGAAAAAACCTAGAAAAGTTCAAGTCTAGATTTAGTCCTAAAAAGTAGCAAGAAGATTTACTCTTTAGAGTTCCACTCATAGAAGAGTTGATAACAAAGATGGATCTTGGTGTGGATACATGTAGAGCTTTCGCACTATTGAAGAAATTGTTTTGTTGCTTCAAGAACGCACATACGAGTACACAAACCTATTTTTCTCTATTTATTGTTGTTGTATATTTTTGAATGCAAAATAGATCATAATTTTCCACTGCAAGTGTTGGGAACACTTATATGTAGCTACCAGTATTTGTAATGAAGTATAGCTAGATAACTTTGTTGTGCAAATGATTGACTCTATCAACACAATGTTTTTCTCTTCTTTTATTCCTCTTGAACTTTAGTATGGTACTTTTTTTATCAATGGTTTGTCATTTTTTAGCGAAGCCTTGATGCACTCTTTATACATGAAAAATGAGCATATCAGTGTAGGATATTGAGCATTCAAAATTTGACCGTTGACAATCTTTGATCCTTTAATTCCAGCTGGTGACAGATAATCACTACTAAAATAATATTGTTTTATGACGGTTAAGGAGTGCATTTGATGATTTTTTTTATTGTCATTCTATCCAACGTCATGGAATGTCACTTGATTTACGACGACAGTTCAAAATTGTCTTAAAATGTGACAAACTGAAAGACGGTTGTGAGGCCGAAACTGTCTTTGAATGTGCCACATTCAAAGACAGTTATAATCTCGTAATCGTCTTTGAATATGGCACATTCTAAGACAGTTATAACTTCAAAACCGTCTTCGAATGTGCCCCTTCTTACATTGGTTTTAAGCGATAATTGTCTTAGAAGAGTCCCCCTACTAAGACAGATTTTATGGAATATGCATTTTTTATTGCACCCAAATATATAAAATCTTAAAATTGCTTTTTAAGTGAAACAGAACAAATTGTATGTTGTACTACAATTGCAAATTAATCCAAAAGAATAATAGAGTATAGTTGCACTCTCTTTAAATTAAAATACAATCTTTTAATCAAATGCGCAAAATAAAACCCATCCTACTTTAAACTTATCATCCTTGTTTATAACAACAAATGACAGCGAGAGGTACAACAACAACATAATGACAAACTGACAAAATGAATAATGGGGAGGTAGATTTAGTTATATGACTTCAATTTACATTTAACTTGTTTTATTTTGCAACATCCTAACATACCTACTATGCAAAATCTATTTTTACCTATGATGTACTTATTGAATGAATAATAGGGAGATATCTGACGATGTTGTTGGTTGGAGCTGCACTTGAGTTCAGCAAAATCGAAGAGGTTCCACTTATGCAAAGATTAGATAAAAACTGATTAGAAACAAATGAAATTTTGTAAAAAAGGAAAGAGAGTGTTAGGCCAATAAAAAAGTACCAGCTTTGTTCAATAAGAATTGCACAATCTACTAGCTTTCTTCTCATGCGAAAGCTCTCATATACTTTCTGCAATTTAAGTGCAGCAATGTGTTTGGGGCTGTTTGGATTTAGAAGTGCTAGCCTATACAACTCTATCTTCTTCCCTGATTTAGGCAGTTTTATTTGTTTCTAGTTTCAAACATGATTAAGCCAGAATATCACATCTCCATAACTTCTCCACTAGCAACTCCATTATGTTGCTGCCAATTGAATTGCAGTTTTGAAGATTCAATCCCAGCAAGGTCTGGCCCAATTTCATCAGGAAAGGAGCACTCTTGTTTGATATATCAAAACAACCAGACAAGGAAAGTACTTGCAAGCTAGGTAGACTGGCCCTTGAGAGGAGGGCGATACTGGCATTGGTGATTGCTCAGTTTGACACATCTAGATCATTAAGCACTATGAAGTTGTTTGCAATTACGACCAAGCTTGCATTGGTAATTTTCCCGCATCCATCAAGATTTAGTACTTCGAGTTTTCCACCATATAGCCAAGCCAAGGTTGAGACTATGTTATTTGTCAAGTTCCAGAAACCAGTGAGGTTTACATTGACAAGTCCAGCCTCACAATTCTCCAAAAGGGGGAGAAGACCAACATCAGTTATGCATAGAGTCCAATCAGATTAATATGCTGAAGTTGGAGACACAATTTGAACAATCATGGCTAGGCTAGCACTACCAAAACCAGGGCACTTTTGAATGACTAAAGATTGAAAAGACTCGCAAGGAGAAAGTATAGACACTTCCATATCGATATCTTTGACTCCCATGTACTTCACAAGGGAAAGAGATTTCAACTTCATTTTGATGTTTACAAGGGCAACAATAATCCTAGTCAGAGTGAACCTGTTGCACTCCTCCAACAGCAAGTTCTCAAGAGATACTGAAGCTTTGGCAAATGCTACCGATCCACTATCAGAAACAAAGAAACATTGGCAAAGGCACAACTACTTCAGGTTGATGCAACCTTTACCAATAGCTTCTATGCATGTATTAGTTAATCCCTTGCAGGAAGTAACAGTAAGTGGCACTAGTTTCTACAGACCTTGAGCAGCTCCCATGACCCCTCTTCCAGTGACATCTTTTAGACCAGAGAGGACTAGATTTGTTATTGCCTTTCCATAATGGCCAATGTTGTAAAAGGGTGGAAGGAGGACAAAATATGTGATTTCTCCACTGCCTAAAGTTGTAGCCACTTCACAATTTTTCATAAAATACCACCATCTAGATTGCAATCATTGCAAAGCAAAAACACAATGCAACCACAAATTAAAGCTACCAAAGGAAAATCTTCCCCACATCATCACTATATTATTGTTGCACAATTTGACATTATTCACTATTAACTCATGCTTCATAGCCATACAATCTAAATGTCACCAAATGAATTTTGTTTGGTAGATCAGTTCCATTTCACAGAAATATCGAAGTTATATGTGCAGTGCATACCTAAAAATATAAAAATGTACAAAATCAAGAACACAAGAATCTCTTCTAAAGGTTAGCTCATGCAACCTTAAATGCAGACAAGTATTACTCACTTTAATCTTTCGATCTTCAGACTCAAATGCAAGCATTTCTGAATCTCTGCTAAAGTATACACAAAGCACAACATCATCATGCATCATGACCACTTCTTGCAAGTTCATAGAATCAGAAAATGTCTAAGGCAAAGATTTATGGTAAACTATAAGAAGTTTCCTTTAAATCGATAGTATTAAAATTCTTAGACAACATAAATCAAGCAGATATGTTCATAACTTCATACACTTACTGAACACAAAGTGAGGAAGAGACATATTATCAAAACAAGACATCATATCATGAAAGAAAATACAATGACATGAGTAAAAGGTGTAATCTGCACACACACACACACACACACACACAGATATATATATATATATATATATATATATATATATATATATATATATATATATATATATATATATATATATTACAGGACTACTAATCTGTACGAAATGTTACAATCAAAGTTGACATAGTTCCCAAAATGACAACAAAGATATGAGTGAAATATCTTTTCTTCAACTTTGAATGCAGTTATAAATGTAAAGGTACCAGAGTAACAAAAGTGTTTAGTAACCTTGGGGCTAACTAAATCTTACCAAGGAAATATATCAGCCAAATATCTATTTCCAAATTTACCATCAACTATCACATACAAGACATATATTTATTCTTGGCAGGTAAAGCCATTCAAATAAAAACTCACTCACATCAGCCTGGTACTGTAGATCTTTCTTCAGTTTTCCACTTATGTAATCCCATCAACTGAGCATGATACAAGTAATTGCCCATCTGGTGAAAAGCAAGCACATTCTGCATGACTTTTTGTCCCAAACTAAGCAAACACAAAACATAAGGGTCAAATTATGCAAGCCTTCAAAAATAATAAGATAGGGAAAATAATGATGACTAAAAAATTTCATATGAAAGAAAAATAGAGAAATGGTCAAATTATGCAACTTTCAAAATGATTTGGCAAAATAAAACTAATCAAACTGCGAAACAATGCCGTAATGAATATATAAAACATACCTTTATTGTGTGAGAAAGAGTTGTTGGATACATGTCATCCACATCTTGTTTCACAGCAGCTGTTCCATGAAAGTAATTTAATGTGGCATCAACATGTTACTAGGCAATTACCTTGATGTTGTTGCCACTTCAAAGCCTCACCAATTAAAGCCATCGATCAGGATGGTGGCACTATAGTAACTTCTGCTGCAAGAGCTGAAAATGCAATGAAAGATAAGTTCTTAAAGTAAAAATCCAAAATAAAAGATCAATAACAAACTGCTTGTATGTATCCCTAGCAATGGAAGAATAAAAATTTTATTTCCAATCAAGAAATAGTTGTTCATTAAAATAAAAAAGTAAAAAAAAAAACATAGTACCACAACTAGATACTAACTACTACAAAAGTAAAAGACAAAAACATTAGGCTATTTGTGCACATTGCTTCTCTTTTGTTGAGTCTTGATAAGCTATCACATAGGACATAAATCATAAACCCTTGTGCAAAGAAACAAAATGGCGTCCAATAAATATCAATCCTGAGGACAAGGCTAGAAATAAAACTTCATAAGTCATAATTCATTCTATAATACTCATTATTCCAAGAACATATAATAATAAGTGTTAATGATTTTTTTAATCCTTGAAAATTTCCATAAGAGTTAAAGCTCAATGATGATACAATTGTAGTAAAGTGCATAAATAAAATAGAAAAAAGGGAAAAAAAACCAACAAGTTGCTTAATTTAGACAACAATCACAACATGAAATAAAAAGAATTACAAAATGTATTTCTAACCTCATTTGGATCAAAATAAGTTCTAACTAGGAGATGTTCAAGACGCAAATATCTTTTAGGCTATTCTAGTTTCATTACACCCAACACCTGTGTTTGCCTTAAAATAACATGTGCAATATCCAATTCTTGAAGTTCAATAATTTCTAAGAAATCTTTAATCATGTTAAAATAAAAATATATTTGAAACATCACTAACTTGGCTAAAACAAACAACATTATTAGAGTGTTACATAGGACAAGACAAGAGTTTATGACTAGCAAACAGTCAAACATTGCTAAACAACAATTCCTGAATATCACTTTATTTGTATTCGCTCAGGTCAATACTCTTTTAGCCAGGTTTGTTAGCATCATTTTCATAGTGAAGGGGGGAAAATTGATTCCTAGTAGCCTACCTCATTTGGCAACTATCAAGCATTCTCAAAGACAAATGAATTTTTTTAGCTTACTCCATTCACAATAATTGAATCTAGATGTGGGGCACAAATAATTATTTATATTTATAGTTAAAAAATTATTATAATTTTCCATCTAACTCTATCACCTGAATTGTGTTCTTGTGAATAAGGTTGTGTACAAGGCTACAAAAATTCTTAGGTTGGCAACAAGCTACTAAACGGCTAGTCTGGAAGCACTAAAAACACTTATCCTATACACCCAACTACACATTGAAAATAGAAAGCATTGTGCAATGGCTTGGGTGCAAACAAAATGTAATAAACAAATATATATTACTGCTTAAATAATTGTCATTTAATTAACAAAGATGTTTATAATGTTAACAATAAACATGTTAGGTTGCAAAAAATTTCGTTTGATATCATCTAAAGCTTTCTAAATGGCATGTTTTTAACTAGTAAAAATAATGTTGTCCATTTCTGGTGAATTTTAGTTATGGCTTCGATGTCTAACGATGTTCCATCACCAAACCACTACAAAATGAAAAATATACAAATTAATTATATACATGTTAAATGATTAAAAACTGATATCAGTTGGTAACAATTGAATTTTGTTAAAGTATATATACCTTGGTCCATTCATTTTTCAAACCGCCACTGACTATGTTCCACATCCAATGCATGACATAATAGCCACACTTATAGCCTCCGGTTTGAACATGACTCCAAATTGAATATGAAATATATTTAACAATAGACATTTACAGAGTTACAAAATGTCAGAAGTCCGAAAGTAGCATTGTTTAAATGACTAACCTTTACTTCAATCTAGTGAGGTGTAGGTTGTTCAGATTTACCGACATAAGTAGTTTTTAATGTCTTAATTGCACTGGTTAGGAAAAAACATCAACGTAAATATGATCATCAATTTATGTATGTTTGAAAATTCAAAATAGACTAAATGGTGTATAATTTAATACTTAACTTGTTAATTGAAGCTTTGATGTGAATATCAGGCTTCTTATGAAACGAATGAAACCAGACAACAATTTTGTCCCTAGGACACACAACAACAAGCTGCCAATATGACCTGAATCAAAAAATAATTAGTTACATATAGTTCAATCATTCTTTTAAAGCCTTTGATACATTTTACTTGCTAATTCAGTAAGCTCCTAGGTAGAACTATCATTGTGATTCCTTGATCCATGTTTCAATGCAATGTTCACATTGGTTGCATCTATCCTTTGCACTGTGTATGGATTGAGGCTCAAGGAATCCATACACCGAACCATGACCCAACCTTGTACTCCAGTTATCCATAAACCTATTTTGAACAGTTTAAATGTAAATCATTAATCAAATAAATCATAACAAATATTATTTATTACGTAATGAAAGGAGACTATGAAATTAAAATTACTTACATCATCCATAATTGAAGTATAGAGATGTTCAAACATTTGTCACCTGATGTTATTTCATTCACATAAGAATATGTTATGAAGAAGGATGCTTGTACATCCAGAAGCCCAAATTAAGTTGCATCCCACGATAACTCAACAGACTTCTGGTAAACATCATACAAGTTCTTAAACAATTCGCCCAAAGGATCAACTCCAGCAATGGTATTGAACCTCTCACCAGGTTCAACCGGTTTTTGTGGATTTTTCTATGAATCCTATATTGTTAATGAAAATAATAATTAACCTAATGTTTGAGTTAGAGTTTTTAACACAAGAACATTGTCTTAATAATTTTTAAGATAATTAAATACCTCATAGGATACAAGTTTCACAAGATGTGTCGACCATGCAATGAATGTGTCAAGGGCCTGCCTGACATATTGAATCTCTGACGTTGGAAAAGGGACTTGAGCATCATCGTCGTAAACTTTTGCAACATTGACCTTCACCACATCATCACCCTAAGGCATGTTGTGTATGGTGGACGCCTCATCATATACTTTTCCCAATGCAACTAGGTGTGTACATTGATCGCCATCAACGTACAACCCCATAATAGGTAGCATAACACCACTAGCCTCTTCCCCTAATGGATTGGCAATAGCTTTAGCACAACTCCCTTTGGTGCTTACACGTGCAACCTAATACTTGTATATCCGACGCCTCAACCGAGGGTGAGTGCTATGATGCCATTTGGGATAACTCCATTTTGATGGCCTCCTTCAACTCTTGTTTCATTTTCTCGAGATTGTGTTTGTTTTCCTCTTCTACTTCTCTCTACCACGCTTCCTTCAGTTTTTTTCCTCTTCTACTTCTCTCCTCCACTCTTCCTTTAGGTTTCTGATTATGTCAACCAATTGTTGTGGGCTAATTGATGCAGAGAAAATGTTTGAGCCATGTGACACTTGTCTAAAGTACTGGTTAATTGTGACACCAGTGCCCACTGCATGAACATGACCAAGGTTCTCAGGTCGCCCAATAGCAGTATTCAGTATGTCATCATGACCATGGGAAACAAAGCTGCCCTACATCATCTGTTCTTCTAAATAGTCTTGTGACAAGTACACAACAAGCATTTACATTTGTTATACCACAATCACATAGGAATATTCTCCCATAAACCTTCATCATGATCATTACAATTTGCATGTACATCCTCCTCCTTGTGTTCTGCATTGATGTAAGGCATTTGTTGGGAGAAAGAATGCGTCTCAATAATATCAAGTGCTGAAGCATCATTTTGGTGACTAATACCAGTTGGTCTTCCTTGTAGAACAATTGACCCATCTTGAGTCACACAAATCTTGGACGTAAAACACTTGTCTCGCTTGTTCTGCCATGATGAAAGGCTTGTCCTTATAAGTCACCTTTTAAAGGTCTACTAAAGTAAATCCCATTTCGTGTTGACGTGCCCTGGTATTTCCATTTACCCATTGACACTTGAAGACAGGCACTCTAAAATCACTATAATCTCAGATTTCTTGAATGACTCCAAAGTAAGGCATGAACGTGCGAATCGGGTTGTTATCCGATGCACTACAAAATTGATTTGAATCAGCATCAACACTCACCCTACTATTCTCCCACTATTCTGGACACTACTTTTATCATCCTATGACTTAGTGTAGAAGGAATAATTGTTGATATCATATACCTTCTAAGTGGGGACATTGAGATTTTGACCAACAACTAACAATCTTAATATTTTGGAAGCATTGTCATCAACCAAGGTTGTTTCTCTATACCAGTTGATGAAAGTTCTATTGTGCTCTTGCAACACCTTCATTATGTTCATTTTTGGGTGAGTAACTGTGAGATTTTGTTTGTGAGTATCTATGTACGAAATTACCTCTGTTGTGTTGTTTAATATATATAGATGCGCTTGAGAGAGTTGTTGGTGATTCATTGTTACAACATTGAATCCTTGTGTACCCCCACCTCCCCTTGTGCAGTCATGATGACTTTTAGGAAGCCCCACAGGTGTAGTTGTTTGTATGTACTCTAAACAAAACTCAATAGCTTCTTTAGTGACGTACCTTTCAACAATGCTTGCTTCTAGTCGGTATTGATTATTCGTATAACCCTTCAATACCTTCATGTACCACTCAATCGGATACATCCATCGTAAAAAAAGGGCCCACACAACCAAATCTCTCTCACAAGATGAATCATTATGTCAAAAAATGAAGGCAGAAAATGCATCTCCAATTGACAAAGAATAATGGTAGCCTCATTTTCTAGATCATCCAACTGTTGAGGGTCAATGGCTTTGCTACAAATAACATTAAAGAAAAAGCACCAATGTGTAATGGCAACCCTGACTTTGTCAGGCAAGATTCCATGAATAGCTACAGGAAATAGTTGTTGCATTAACACGTTACAATCATGAGAATTCAGGCCAACCAAGGCTCTTGATATTTGAAGAGCATCCTTGTGGGACATTCAGACTCTGTAGACAATGACAAAAACTTTTTTTCTCTTTTGTTGACATTGTGTGACATGCTGGGGGCAAATAGGTATGCTGACCTTGTGCTATCGGATCCAACTATTCTCGTATACCCATGTCAACCAAATCCTAACGACATTTCAAACCATCCTTTGTCTTGCTGATCCTAGGAAGTGATCCTAGGTCCTTTGCCAACGAACAATGATAAACCAAATGTTCATAACAGATAGTAGGAAAATAGTAACGAATTGGGGGGGGGGGGGGGGGGTTGTTTGTTTTTGTAAATTAAACAGCGAATAAATGTGAATTATAAAATATCAGAATTAAAACACGTTGCTTCCCCTTGATTCACAAGCAAGTCTCTTATCCTAGGTTACGAGAGTTTATTCTTTATTAGTTCAACCACTTAATCCAACCCTAAATTAAATTACTAAGCGAAATTTAACATAAGGCATTCATTATGTGATTAAGCAACACATACACCAATTAATCATAAACGATCATTAAGCATCAATGTAATTAAGCGCAGTGACAATTAATCAAGCACTAAGCATGCATGAATTAATAGAAACAAATTCAGAGTAATTAGTGAAGAGGAAAAACTGAACAGAATTTAACAGTAATAATAGAACCTCAAAAAGACTGTGCTTGATCCTCAAGAGAAAGCAATGCTGGAGACTTAGCCTTCCATTAATCAATAGAGAACAAAAATATAGATTGAAGAACGAAATTTTATTGCTAAAATGAAAAGTCAAAACTGGAATTGTAAAACGAAAAAAGTGTCTAAGAAAAGCCTAAAACTAAAAACGAAAACAGGAGAGAGAGAAGAGAGAGCGGAGAGAGAGAGGCTAGAGAGAGCGCCTAAACTAAAACCTTGGTGCTGTCATATAGTTTTCAAGCCCCAAAGCTTACAAATCCGTTTTAAATCCAAGCCCATAAATAAAATAAAATCAAATCTAGATAAGATAAGATAGGATAAGATAAGATCTAGATGAAATAATATCTAGATGAGATCAAATCTAAATAATATCTAGATAAGATAAGATAAGATCTAATTTTGTAGAATAAAATAGTCTGTCCTCTTCAAGTCCAAGCTCAATTCTAGATTCAAGCCCAATGCTTCATTAATTCCTGAAATTTGATTTAAAACATCAAATTAGCTGAATGGGTCCAAATAATAAATCTGCCTAATTAATTTGACAATTAAGACTAATCAGTACTTAAAATGGTGCAATAAGGGTTAAGAAATAGGAGGAAATAATGGCACATCAAAACCCCCCATATTTAGCCTTTTGCACCCCTGGACAAAATGAAATAAAGAACAAAATCCAAGGATATCAAAGAGAGACAAACAAAAATATTTACATATTTCTCAATGAACATCAAGGAATGAAAGGAATGGGTAACATCTAACATGAAGAGATCCAAAGAGTCAAGACATTCATGAAAATCATCCAAGCAACCCAATCATGGCAAAATAGTTAATAAGCTCAATAATGAAAAGTGATAAACCCTCACAAGATATACACTCTATCTCTCAACTGTGTAGGCTACTGTTTACTCTCGAAGCACCCATGAAAACAAACACCACATAGACTTGGCAAAATTCTAAAATTGACAAACAACTTGAAAAACACATGCACATGAGGATCAAAAGGTCTTTAAAGGTTGTAATGGGGCCAAGGACAAGGTAGGGAAAAAAATGGAATAAGTAGCTAAATCCCAAAGGAATAGAGGAGCAATGGGGAATAAGTGGAAATTAAGCACAAGTAGTAAACCCAAACCCTCTAATATCAACAAAATCAACCAAGGCTCCCAAATCAAGTCTTCATAACAAGACCTCATTTATTCAACTTCACTTCTTTTCTTCTTCTCTTTTTTTTTTTGAACAGTACGAATTTGCAGAATTTGCAGCAATTGAATTTTTTTTTCATTTTTTTTAAACAGTACGAATTTGAAGATTAAAGCAAGAACTAGGCAATATATATATATATACATCAAGCAAGGCAAAAATAAAACATTAAGCATGGCCAAAAATCATATCTTCCAATGAAACATACCCCCCCCCCCCCCCCCAAACACACACACTTATTCCCAAAACAATTCCAAGGCTCCAAAATTCCTTAAGGGTAAGGTGATATCATGGTTTTTCACTTAAGGCTTATAATGAGCTCAAAACAAAGAAAGGGGAACATAGGCTCAAAGGGGCTATCAAAGGAATTAATTCAGGGTAGGTCCATTTGGCTAGAGGCTTATAAGAACAAAATTGCCTAAATCATTTCCAAATATGCATGTGAATTAGGAAGCATCAACAAGAATCAAGCCAAGGCTATTGTGGAAGCAATCAATGGGGCAAAACACACCAAAAGATTATGATGATGGATGGCTCAAATTCTCACAAAGGTAAACTTATCACTTTCAAATTGAGCTTTCAAAACTATCATGACTTGTAGAGGAAAAAAAAGGATTTCAAATCACAAAATGTCAAGAGACTTTTATTTTCAGAACAATTACCCATTACTTGAACATGTCCTATAATTCAAAGACAAACATGCAAATTTAACACAACAAAACTAGCAAAATTAAACTAGAACCCAACAAAACTAGAAAGAATTGACCTAAAATATTAAATTAGAAACCCAACAAAACTAACAAAATTAAACTAATTTAACACAACTAGCAAAACCATCAAATAACACACTTAACCCAAAGAACACACTGCCCCTTATACTTAAAAAACACATTGTCCTCAATGTAGCACAATTAAAAGATTAAAAGCAATTAAACCATCAAATAGAATCGGACAAATGTAATAAAAGTAAAGAAGGAGATAGAAAAGAAAAACTCCCTAAGTCATGGTGGAGGAAGAGTAGTGTGGAGTAAGGAAGTCTATTCCACCACTACGTCCACTAAAGGAGGGTTTGTGAGGAATGACTTAAGTCGGTGTCCATTGACCTTGAAGCTCTTGTTTGTGGAGTCGCTTTTGATCTCAACTGTACCATAAGGGAAAACATTAGTAACAATAAAAGGACCAATCCACTTAGACCTCAACTTACCACTCATGAGTCCGAGCTTTAGAATTATACAATAACACTTTTTGCCCAACCATGAAGTCCTTCTTAATTATCATGCTATCATGGGACTTCTTGGTCTTTTCTTTATAGAACTTGGCATTCTCATACGCTTCTAGGCAGATCTCATCTAACTCACTCAGTTGCAACTTTCTTTCCTCACTAGCTTGATCCATAAAGAAGTTGCAGGTCTTCACTGCCGAGTATGCTTTGTGCTCAATCTCCACTAGAAGATGACATGCCTTTCCAAAGACAACCCGATAAGGAGACATTTGTAGGGTGCTTTATAGGCAGTCCTATGTGCCCAAAGAGCATCATCAAGCATGGTACTCCAATCTTTCCTGCTCGGCTGCACAATCTTCCCTAAAATTCTCTTGATCTCCCTGTTAGAAATTTTTGCCTGTCCATTGGTTTGGGGGTGGTATGGTGTGGATACCCTGTGTACAACCCCATACTTTTTAAGCAAGGCATGCATTGATTTGTTGCAAAAATGGGTTCCTTAATCACTAACGATTGTTTTAGGTACTCCAAACCTGGAAAATAGATTAGATCTGACAAAATCTACAACAACCTTAGCATCATTAGTTCTAGTGGGCTTGGCTTCCATCCATTTTGAAATGTAATCAACTACAAGGAGAATGTAAATAGAACCAAAAGATATAGGAAAAGGGCCCATGAAATATATACCCTAGACATCAAACACCTCACAGAATAGCATGGGTTGCTAAGGCATTTGTTGTCGCCATGTAAGTGCACTTCCTGCTCTCTGACACTGCTCACAAGTGCTACAAATCTTCCACGCATCTTTAAAGATGGTGGGCTAATAAAAGCCACAGTCAAGCCCTTTGCGAGCTATCCTTTGAACACCCAGATGACCTCCCGGTGCGGAAGAATGATAGAACTGCAGGACTGAGTCAGTCTCATGATCTGGAATGCATCGTCTAATGACCTGATCACTGCACAATTTCCACAAGTAGGTGTCATCCCAAATAAAATGCTTAGCATCACTTTTAATTTTATCTTTTTGAGCCTTAGATGCTAAGGGAGGAAAAACAGAAGCAACTAAATAATTGACAATGTTAGCAAACTAGGGAGTAGAAAGAGAATCAGAAATACTATACAATATATATAAATGATCATCCGGGAAATCATCCCGAATGGGTGAGTCCTCATCAGACACACGTTCGATCCGACTCAAATGATCAACAACTAAATTTTGTGCTCCGCTCCTATCACGGATCTCCAAGACAAACTCTTGGAGCCAGAGCATCCATCGGATCAACCTAGGCTTTGAATCAGCCTTCTGCAACAAGTACTTTAAAGTTGTATGGTCTGTATAAACAATAATGCGAGTACCAAGCAAATAAGAACAAAATTTTTCAAGAGCAAAAACTATGACTAGTAGCTCTTTCTCAGTAGTAGTATAATTCGCTTGGGCAGCATCTAAAGTCCTTGAAGCATAATATATCACCCTGGGCAATTTATCAATTTTCTAAGCAAGGACAACACCCAATGCATAATTTGATGCTTCACACATAAGCTCAAAAGGGGCTGTCCAGTCGGGTGTCTGGATGATGGAGGTGGTAGTCAGTGCTCTTTTGAGGCAATCAAAAGCCTCTTTGCATTTATCATTAAAGTCAAACTCCACCTCCTTTTGCAACAAGTTGGATACTGAAAGGGCTACTTTGCTAAAATCTCTTATAAAGCGCCTGTAGAATCCTGCATGACCAAGAAAAGATCGCACCTCTCGCACCCAAGAGGGGTAAGGCAATTGTGAAATAACAGAAATTTTTGCAGGATCTACTTCAATGCCCTTATTGGAAATAATGTGGCCTATAACTATACCTTGCTCAACCATAAAATGACATTTTTCAAAATTTAGAACAATGTTAGTTTCAGTGCATCTGTTCAAAACCTTTTCCAGACTATCCAAACAAACATCAAAAGAGGATCCATATACAATGAAATCATCCATAAACACCTCTATGCAATTTTCTAAAAAATCACTAAAAATACTAATCATTCACCGCTGGAAGGTACCAGGGGCATTGCACAGGCCGAAAGGCATCCTCCTATAGGCAAAAGTGTCGAAGGGGCAGGTGAATGTGGTCTTTTCCTGATCCTCAGGAGCAATAGTGATTTGCATATAACCAAAAAAACCATCAAGGAAACAGTAGTGAGATTTACCTGCCAGGCGCTCAAGCATCTGGTCAATGAATGGCAGTGGAAAATGGTCCTTTTTGGTAACCTGGTTCAGCCTCTTATAGTCGATGCATACTCTCAAACTGTTCTGCACCCGAGTAGGAATCAGCTCCTCCTTCTCATTTTTTATCACGGTGAGGCCGGTTTTCTTCAGAACTACCTAGACGGGACTCACCCATTGGCTGTCGAAGATAGGATAAATGATTCCAGCTTGCAAAAGCTTGGTTACCTCCTTCTTCACTACATCAAGAATTACCGGGTTGAGTCTTCTCTGTGGTTGTCTTACTGGTTTAGCTTCTTCTTCTAAATTTATTCGATGCATACATATGTATGGGCTAATACCAAGAATGTCCGCCAGGGTCCAGCCTATAGCCTTCTTATGCTTCTTGAGAACAGATAATAGCTTCTCGTCTTGCTCATCAGCAAGGGAGGCATATATAATTACTGGAAAACTTTTGCCATCATCCAAGTAAGCATATTTTAAATTTGATGGCAGAGGCTTCAATTCTGGTGTGGGCAGCTGGATAGTGGTAGAAAGAGATGGTTTCTCAGCCTGTACCTCATAAAGAAAGTCAGAGGTATGTGTACTTCCTGAAACATGGTTAGTTCTATCTGACTCTATAAAATCAATCTCAAGAGGTAAAACATCATCAGACATGTAATCAATATCAAATTCAGATTCACTATCAGCATCAAATTCAGACATATGATCAAGTGCAAATTCAGATTCAATGCATGAAGAGTGACAGGCATGCATATTAGAATGACGATCAATCATGTATTCATCAAAAATATGGTCAATTATTTCAACACGAAATACAAAAAGATCTTCAAATGGGTGCTTCATAGCATCGAGAATATTAAAATGAACAGTTATATCACCAAACTCCATAGATAGTGTGCCTGCATATACATCTATCTTAGTTATAGTAGTTTTCATAAAAGGTCTGCCTAAAATGATGGGAATTGATCCTTTAGAAAATCCCTCCTCCATATTTAAAATATAAAAATCAACAGGGAAAATCAGTTCACCAACTTTAACTAAGACATCCTCTATGAAACCAGCAGGATAGGCAACACTTCTATTAGCTAAATGAATTACCACATCAATTGACTGCAAAGGACCTAGAGAGAATTACCACATCAATTGACTGCAATGGACCTAGAGAGAGAGAATTAAAAATAGACAGAGGCATAACACTAACAGAAGCTCCTAAATCTAGCATGGCACTGTCAAACTTATTGTTCCCTATAATACAAGGTATGCTGAATGTACCTGGATCTTTACATTTTTCAGGGATTTGGGGAACAGATTTACCAATCAATGCGGAGACATTTATGCCCATCCTAATTCTTTCACTTCCTTTAAGCTTCTGCTTATTAGTGCACAACTCCTTCAAGAATTTAGCATATCTTGGAATTTGCTTGATTGCATCCAGCAGAGGTATGTTTACCTCTACTTTTCTAAATGCTTCCAAGATCTCCTTCTCTGCCTCTTCCATTTTTTTGTTAGAAATTGCTCTTGGAGGGAATGGAAGAGGGATATGCTGATTCTCTTTAGATTCACCTGCATAGAAAAAGTTAGGTAACTTACTCTTTAAATTGTTGTCATCATCTTTTTCTGGAGTAGAGTGAGGTTGGGCAGGTTCATTTGCGGATGAGGAAGATGCTACTGGTTGAGGTCCTTGATACTGCTTTCCTGACCTCAATGTAATGACACTAACATTTTTGGGATTCTGGACAGATTGAGAAGGTAATCTATCATAATTCTGGGCCTGTTGTTGATTTAACTGTGTAGCCAACTGTCCCATCTGATTAGTTAAGCTCTGAATGGAGGCTCTGGTCTCTTGTTGAAACTGCATGTTTTGCATAGTCATTTGCCTCGCAAGTTCTTCAAGGGAAGGTTGCGGAGGAGCCTCAACTGTTTGCTATTTCTGGGGCTGTTGTTGTTGTTGTTGCTGGATTGGTGGAGGGACGTATGGTCTGCTTGGGCCAGCAACATTTTGAAAATAAGACTGTTGTTGTTGCTACTGCTGTAGTGAAGGATTCGACCATCTAAGGTTGGGATGATTCCTCCACCTGGGATTGTACCTGTTGCTGGAGAGGTCATAATTGTTCTGTTATGGCTGATTTTGCTGCTAAGGTTGAGGAGGTCTATTGTAGATGTTTGCAGCATAAGCTTCAGGCTGTTCAATTGCTTCAGATTGTTGCACAGAATGGCAAAGGTTTGTGTGGTGGTCGGCAGAGGAGCATAAACCACCGAGTCTAGCGACAGGTGCAGATTTTTTATTCATGGCCAGTTGGGTTACCAGGTTAACCAAGGCATCTAGTTTACCTTCAAACTTCTTAGTCTCAGCTGATGAAGATGAATTCGTGGCTACTTCATGCACTCCTCTAATGAAAATAACATCACTTCTGGCACTAAATTGCTGGGAGTTTGAAGCCATCTTCTCAATTAAATTTCTGGCTTCAGCAGGGGTCATGTCTCCAAGGGCTCTACCACTGGCAGCATCTATCATACTTCTCTCCATGTTGCTGCGTCCTTCATAAAAATATTGGAGGAGAAACTACTCAGAAATCTAGTGGTGAGGGCAACTGGCACATAGTTTCTTAAATCTCTCCCAGTATTCATATAAGCTCTCTCCACTGAGTTGTCTAGTGCCTAAAATGTCTTTTCTGATGGTCGTGGTCCTGGAAGCAGGGAAAATTTTTTCTAAGAATACTCTCTTGAGGTCATCCCAGCTCATGATGGACCTTGGAGCAAGGTAATATAGCCAGTCCTTTGCCACTCCCTTTAAAGAATGAGGAAAGGCCTTCATAAATATGAGATCCTCCTGGACATCTGGTGGTTTTATGGTGGAGCAGACAATATGGAATTCTTTCAGATGCTTGTGTGGGTCTTCACCTGCAAGGCCATGAAACTTTGGAAGCAAATGGATCAGTCCAGTTTTAAGAACATAGGGACATCCTTATCAGGGTATTGGATGCACAAGTTTTCGTAGGTGAAATCAGGTGCAGCCATTTCCCTTAGAGTCCTCTCACAGGGTGGAGGTTGTGCCATGTTCTCAGAATGTTCAAAATTATAATGCTCAAAATCACCAATAACATAATGCTTAGGATGCTCAAAAGGTACTAAATGATGTCTAACTAATCTATGAAATGCCCTATCTATCTCAGGATCAAAGGGTTGTAAGTAAGATGGATTGCCTCTAGTCATACACTAAATTCAGCATACACAATTAGTTGCCTTCTTATGTAAGGAACAATGTAGGTTTGAACTACAACTACCATTAAATGCTATCCAAATGACTTGAAATTTTGTGAGCAACCTTATAAAATGATGAGAAGATAGCAAAAAAAATTTCAAATGAAAATTCAAAGTCTAACTATATAAGCTAAAAATGATAAGTTGAGAAAAATAAGAGAATAATACTTGGAAAATAAAAAACTTTTGATAGAATCGTAATTTTTGGAAGAAGGAGACCTCAGCCGGCCTATGACCAGCTCCCACAGCATGGGAAATTTTATTATACCCCAAATACATATATAATAATAGTCATTCTGATACCCGGAGCAAAATTTATGGTCGTTTGAAGTTTTGACAAAAATCAAATTTGCTACTTTTTTTGAACTTTCAAATCCGACCAAACTAAGGGCTCCAGCTATTTTTCCCACAAAATATGGATCAAAAGAATTGACCACAAAAAATTCAGCCAAAAATAACAACTTTAGCTACCAAAACAAAAAATCCCAAATAATTCAGCAAGGGTGGTCTCTAACTCTGTTTTTCAGTTCAACAAAAGTGGTTGTTAAATCCGTCGCAAAGCACTATTCATAGCAAACACAAAAACTGAAACAGGGGAAGCACTGAACAGAAAAACTAAAACAAAAACCACACTAAACAAAATAACAAGACACTAAACAACACTTAACGCAATACTAACACAATACTAACACAGCACTAACACAACACGAAAGAATTAAACACTAACACGACACTAGCTATTATGAACCTTTGGACACTGCTCCCCGACAACGGCGCCAAATTTGATCGAGGCCGTACCCGAATCAAATAAATATTTAAAATGCAGTAACTAGGAAGTGATCCTAGGTCATTTCCCAACGAGCAATGATAAACCAAATGTTCATAACAGATGGTAGGAAAATAGTAACGAATTGGGGGGGGGGGGGGGGGCTTGTTTGCTTTTGTAAATTAAACAGCGAATAAATGTGAATTATAAAATATCAGAATTAAAATATGTTGCTTCCCCTTGATTCACAAGCAAGTCTCTTATCCTAAGTTATGAGAGTTTATTCTTTATTAGTTCAACCACTTAATCCAACCCTAAATTAAATTACTAAGCGAAATTTAACATAAGGCATTCATTATGTGATTAAGCAACACATACACCAATTAATCATAAACGATCATTAAGCATCAATGTAATTAAGCGCAGTGACAATTAATCAAGCACTAAGCATGCATGAATTAATAGAAACAAATTCAGAGTAATTAGTGAAGAGGGAAAACTGAACAGAATTTAATAGTAATAATATAACCTCAAAGAGAACTATGCTTGATCCTCAAGAGAAAGCAACGCTGGAGACTTAGCCTTCCATTAATCAATAGAGAACGAAATTATAGATTGAAGAACGAAATTTTATTGCTAAAACGAAAAGTCAAAACTGGAATTGCAAAACGAAAAAAGTGTCTAAGAAAAGCCTAAAACTAAAAACGAAAACAGGAGAGAGAGAAGAGAGAGCAGAGAGAGATAGGCTAGAGAGAGTGCCTAAACTAGAACCTTGGTGCTGTTATATAGTTTTCCAGCCCCAAAGCTTACAAATCTATTTTAAATCCAAGCCCATAAATGAAATAAAATCAAATCTAGATAAGATAAGATCTAGATGAAATAATATCTAGATGAGATCAAATCTAAATAATATCTAGATAAGATAAGATAAGATCTAATTTTGTAGATTTAAATAGTCTGTCCTCTTCAAGTCCAAGCCCAATTTTGGATTCAAGCCCAATGCTTCATTAATTCCTGAAATTAGATTAAAAACATCAAATTAGCTGAATGGGCCCAAATAATAAAACTGCGTAATTTATTTGACAATTAAGACTAATCAGTACTTAAAATGGTGCAAAAAGGGTTAAGAAATAGGAGGAAATAATGGCACATCACTTGCCTTTTCTGTTAAGAAGGCTGCTAATTAAACTATCACTAACATTTTTCTCCACATGCATTACGTCTATACAATGACGTACATCTAGATCACACCAGTAAGGATGATCAATGAATATTGACTTTTTCTTTCAAATGTTCTTCTCATATGCATTCTTCTTTTAAGTCTTCCCAAAGATTATGATGTCTTTCACCTGATCAAATACTTCTTGTCCAGCTAACAGTGTCGGTGCACTTTGAATCTCTTAGCTTCCATTAAATTCTTTCTTCAATCGGCGATACAGGTGATAAGGTTTCAAAAATCTTCGATGTCTTGTATATACTGTCTTATTTCCATATTTCAGTTGTATGTAACTTGTCTCTTTCTCACAAATAAAACATGCATGGTGTCCTTTGACACTATATCCACTCAAATTCCCATAAACTATAAAGTCATTAATGGTGAAAAAAATCATTGCATGTAACTTGCAGGTCTGCTGAACATTCCCGTCATACACATTAATCCCCTATACCCATAGTTTTCTCAAGTCTTCAATCAATGGAGTCAGATACACATCAATATCATTTTCTAGTTGTCTTGTACCCGCTATCATCATACACAACATCATGTACTTTTGCTTCACGCACAAAAAAATAGGCCATGAATTGTGGCCGGTGCTTAAGTTACCAAAAGGATTCATTCCGTCTGAAGTAAGACCAAGCCTTAGGTTTCTTGGGTCCTGTGTAAAGTTCAGATACAAAAGATCAATTGTCTTCCATTGGGGAGAATCAGCGGGATGCCGGAGCAATCCATCACTTTTTCTAGCAATTACATGACATGTTAAGTTTTTTTGTATCATGATCATTAGCAAACAATCGTTGAAACCTTGGAATTATTGGAAGATACCAGCACACCTTTGTTGGACGGTCGTTGTTTGTGGTTGCATTGTCACTACATGTGCCATCCTTCACTTTGTAGCATGATATCCCACATGTAGGACATTTGCCCATTTTGACAAACTCATTTTTGTACAAAATGCAATCGTTAGGGCATGCATGTATTTTTCTAGTACTTCATACCCACAGGACATAATATCTTCTTTGCCTTTTAGTGATTTTTGGGTAACGTGTTATGTTCAGGAAGCATATTCTTCAATAACGCAAGCAATTTAGTGAAGCTTTTGTCACTCCAGCCAAATCTTGCCTTCAAGTTCACCGAAGCTAACACCGCTGATAACCGTGTGAAGATTGTGCATCCCAAATACAATGGCTTCTTAGAATCACTTTGTAAATTATCATAATAAGGTGCATGTGCTTGGTGAAAACCCTCTTGTCCATGATCATGTATCATGTCTTCTGTACGATCTCCGATTTGTACATCAACAGGCTCAGTGTGGGGGACTATTGCCATGTCTGGCAATTCAACATGCCATATCCATTTTGTATAATTCAGAATGATACCCTCACATATAAGATGAGGTCATATGTCATTCAATGATTATAGTCTCCAATTCCCACAATTCAATCATGGGCAAAAATATTTTCCACCCATTACTAGTGCATTTTGTTGTGCAAATTGCAAGAATTCTTCAACCCCATTCTCATATACGTCACTTATGTGTGATGCTTCCATCCAACTTCGATCCATGGATATGGTTCTGTGATACTAACTAGGTTATCTCATATGCATTAAAATCTTGCTTTTTTCATAAAATAGGTATGGCCCTATCGCATTCAGGAAGACATTTTTTTATACTTCATTCATACGTAACAGTTAAGTACGTTGCGTTAAATTTGATGAAATTTTGGCAGTTGTTCGGTCGCGGCAAGTTCACTGGATCACGCAAGTAGTATAAAATAGTAAGAACTGAGTATCGGACTCTCAGGAAACTTGTGTTACTTGGTAAAGCTACTTCAGCGAATAGGTGTCTGGTATGAAAAGAGATGTGTGGATTATGCATAGGTATGTAAACTAACTATTAAAAGGAAAATCACGTGAGTAATGATACGTAAAGACAAGTAGACAACATGTTGGTCTTCCTAATAGGTACCTGATGTTAAAAGGATAATCTCTACTTAAAAATGCTCATGTGTTCTATGGTGCCTCCTGAAATGCTAAACCATGATTTCTCATGATTGTCTAGCCTAATCCTGATCAAGCATCATCCTCAGATTTCTCTTGTTGGACTAAACTCGACCAGAATCGCATTAAGACAAACATACAACAACTAGGTTATCGTATCCCGATCCCTCATGATAATACGATAAACTAGCCCCGTCCTATCAAGTTCTAAGAATCAGACCAGTTGTAACTGTTGAATGATCCTAACAACACATGCATCTACGTGATCAAGGAAAAAGCATGCTAGAATGAAGTTTTGATAGCACAATGAACACACAAAAAACATCATTAAATAGATATACAGGTATTTACATCAAGTACCTACAAGGAAGAACCAACAGAGGATTTTGCTCTCCATAACTGGGAAGCTTCCTTTACAAAAAAGAGAAGAGAAAAATGAAGGATTGAAGAAATACAAGCGGTGAGGATGTCTCCTCCACCTTTAGAACCTCACAATCACTCACAGACTCATCTCATGCTCTCAGGATGACTTCCTCTTCAAGCTCGGTTCTCTACAGGTCTTCGCACAGCAAAATCTCAAAACTCTCTGGAACTTGGACCTTTCTCTCTCTAGAAATCTCTAGACATGCAGAAGCTTCAAGAAAAGGCCAAACTCCCATCTCCAAAATCTGATTTCAGGCTTAAATAGGTGGCTTTGTTTGTGTTTTCATGCTTAGCGCAACTCTGAACTGCTTAGCGCGCATTAGTGAATTTCGGCTTAGCGTGTGCTTTTCTTGCTCCGCGGATGGACTGAAGTGGTGCGCTTAGCGGGATGACCCTTTGCTCAGCGAACATGCATAGCTCATCCTTCTTCCAGATTCTTCCTCGCGCTCAACCGAGGAGTGTTGCGCTTAGTGAATGGCTCGCTAAGCCAAAAGATTGGCTTAGCGAGATGGTGAAAATCAACACTTCACAAACTTGCCTAATTAACCTGAAATTGAGAGAAAATGATTATTAAACACACAAAATGGAAGTACTAAGTATTTATTACCTATCTTTAACAAAAGTAATTACAACACTACAAAATAACCATAAATTGGAGGAGTTTTGATACAATTTACACAAGTTTTATACACAAAAGTTAGTCGTATTCATCGACTAACAACTCCCCCAAATTTATAGTTTTGCTTGTCCTCAAGCAAATAAAGAACAACTCACTGGTCCTCAAGTGAAAAACATGCAGTGACAATTTACAAAGGTGTTTGTGCTACAAAATATAGAGTGCATGATAACAAAATGAAACAAAATGATGCAATCCTATCCCGCAAGGGCATTGGGTAGAAGACATCAAGTAGATTGGGCTAGAGATCCATGGGAAGGCCCTAGGGTTCTCATGAGCCTTAGGGTAGATTTCGAGCCCATGGGCTAAGTATGAGCCCGCTTATCTTTGTAAATATTAGAATAGGTTTTTCCTTCGTTTGGGCCTTGTATTTTGGCCATTCGAGTAGTATAGGGTTTTAGCCTTGTATTTCGAGGCATTTTGAGTAGTCTTTGTAGTAAGGACTTTTTTTTGTATTTTCATGTTTTTTGTCATGGGGGTGAGCTTAGCTATTATAGGGGGTGTGTAGCTAAGTTCTAGCTTCTCATCTCAAGGAGGTGAGCTTAGCTATTAGAGAGGTATGTGTAGCTAAGCTCTAGCTTCTTTAGGAATCTTCTTAAGGAAGCTTCTCAAGGAGGTGAGCTTAGTTATGAGAGGGGTGTGTGTAGCTAAGCTCTAGCTTCTCAAGGAAGTTTTCTCAAAGAAGCTTCTCAAGGAAGTTTTCTCAAGAAAGCTTCTCAAGGAAGCTACCTAGTCTATAAATAGAAGCATGTGTAACACTTGCTGTAACTTTGATGAATGAGAGTCTTGTGAGACATACTTCAAAGTTCCACTTCTCTACCTCTTTTATTCCTTCAATTTCGTGCTCCCCCCTCTCTCTTTCTCTCCCTCTTTCTTTTCCTCCATTGGAGCATCCTCTCCAAACTTCTTATCCAAGGCTCATCTTGGTGGTGAAGCTCCTTCTTCCATGGCTTATTCCCTAGTGGATGGCGCCTCCTCTCACCTCTTCTCCTTTGTCTTCCGCTGCATCTCCATGGTGGAAAATCACCATTAAAGGACCTCATTGAAGCTCAAAGATCCAGCCTCCATAGAAGCCCCACAAGCAAGCTTCTATCAAGTGGTAATCAGAGCACAAGAGCTTCAAGTAGGTGCTCCTTAAACCTCCATTAATTTTTTTCTTTACCTTTTCTTCCATTGTTGTTTCTTCATTTTTCTCCATGTATCTCCTCCCATGTCTTGTTCTAAATGTTGTTAACATGATTCTTTAGAGTTTCCACCAATTAAACTTGCTATAGAAACTAGATTTGATTTTCTATGGTTCAAATTTCTTGTTATTGTTCTTGAACCATGAATTGCGTTGAGTTTAGGTTCCTTTGAGTTTTGTCTTGTTATTTTTTGTGGCTGAAACCTAAACCATAAAATTCTTACAAAAATATTAAAGAAGAATAAAACCTCAAAAATCTAGAGTGACTTGTTCACCTATTGTAGTTTTGTCATAGAAGTCATGTCTAGTCATGAAACTTGTCACATAAGATTTCTTATGTTGTGCTGAATTTTATTTTCTTGTTTCTTTGTCTAACTCATTTGTTCATGAGTGTATGAAATTATTTTAGCCTATTATTTGGTTTGAGTCAAATCTTTCATGTTAATTAGTCCTTAACATGTTCATGCAAAATTCTTAGAGAGTCTTTGATTGTGAACCTTTTCTTGAACTTTTAGGTTTCCTTATGATATTGTCTATTGCGAATTTGAGTTTTGGTGATTGAATTGCTGGCTGAAATGTTGATCCTAAGTGAATATTGAACTCCTAAAACTGTGGTAAGCAATCCTAGTGAGTTCAACATACATAGGAAGGTTAAAAGTAAGCCCAAGGCAATCAATATACCATGCTTAAAGAAACAAATCCCTGGTGCTGGCAGCTTGGACATACAAACTTGTAAAAATTACTGAGGATTGGTTACTTCGAATTTTGAGCTGAAAGTTTTACTGAATTTTCTAGACATCTGGAAAAAAGTTATAAAAAAATAAACAAGTGATTTGGATAAAATGAAAAAATACGAAAAATCACACAAGTTGGCAGGAAAATCAGTATCCAGAAAAAAAAAAGGTGAAAGGGAAGTGTGCTTGTTGTTTTGGCTCAAAATTTATTCTATAATTGGAAATTTCAATTGAAAATTAGTGTGAAGACAAGTGTCAAAGCTAGAGGTTTGTTGAGTCTTTTTTCAGTTTTTTTACTCTACTCTAGAGCCATTCAAAGTTTCTCTTTGAGTCCTAGCTTGCTTCTATGTCATTTTCATTGCTTTAATTGTCTTGTTAAAACTCCATTGGTTTAGCTTTCATTTCATTTTTTTTGGTCTTTAGTTATTGCTTGTCTCTTTGTTTCCTTGTTTGTGGGTTGCCATATAGGGAATTGGAAGGAGGATTGGTGCCATCCCTTGAAGAATTTGAGTCCAAAAGCAAGGGGCCAACCACCTTAAGAGCTATTGGACTAAAAAGCACTCCAAATTGAGTGAATCACCAAAGAGAGAACAACCACCAAAATTGAGGACCGTTTTGTAATTTTGTAATTTGCAATTTACTTACCTTCATTGCTTTCAAGTTTTGTAACAAAACGGCCTTTCATTGGAAGTGTGTTGGGAGCCTCCAATAGGTTACCAAACTTCCATTTGTGTGTAATAATTTTAGGCAATTTTTCCTTAGGATAGTGAGTGTTTTGTTGGGAACCTTGAATGTGGTCATCCAAACACTCTTAGGATTCGCCTAGTTTACATTTCTTGCTTACTTTCATAGCTTATTTCCTTTACCTTCCATTGCCAAACCGCCTAGATAGTTTTCCTTTTACCAATTACTTTTTTTACCTTATCTTTCACTCCTCTTTTAGTGTTTATTTGGCTAGTTTCAACCATAGTTTCTTTTACCTTTTGTTTTCAAACCTCCAACAAGAAAGAACCACAACTTAGGAACCAACATGAGTCATCATTCATCTAGTGTTAATGGCAAGGGTACTAGTCATAAAGACCCTTTATCTAGAATCTTAGATGAGTTGAGTTCCCTCAAGTTATGGAAAGAAAAACAAGAGAGAAAAGAAAAAAGGAAAAAAAAAGAGTGGAAGAAATAAGTCAAGATGAAAGAAAGAAAATAAGAGAGGAAAGAAAGAAGAAAAATAATGAAAGAAATGAAAGAGAAAAGCATGCCTACTATAGTAGTCATAACTCTTGCAAAAGCCTAAGTGAAGAACTTCGTGACTATTACGAAGGAAGGCATAGGTCACATCTTAGACCTCACTCCCATAGAAGAGAAAAGGAAAGAAAGCCTCAAGAGGCTAACATTAAACTCTCATACTTCCATGGGAAGGACAATGTAGAGGCTAACTTAGATTGGGAAATAAGGGTAAAGCAACAACTTAAAAAGAAGTCTACTTCAAAATCTTATGGCTCTCACTCTTATCCAAAGAAAGACCAAGGTCAAGGCATCTTAGGGGTGACACCTTCTAAGCCCAAAGATGATAAGGGGAAGACAATAGAAAAGCAAGCCCCTAAGGCTAGTATGCAAGATAAAACTAGCTCTGTAAAGTGCTTTAAATGTCTTGGAAGAGGACACATTACTTCTCAATGCCCCACCACAAAAACCATGATTATGAGGGGCCAAGACATTTATAGTAGCCAAGATGTGGCTACTACTTCACCTTCCTCTAGTGAAAGTGAAAAAGCAAAAGGGGAAGAATCTAGTGAAGAAATCTACCCCCAAGAAGAAGGACAACCATTAGTGGTTAAAGAGAAGTGTAAGGAGGTAAGTGTCTCCTCCAAGAGTTTAGCTAAGAAGGAAACTCATTTTACAATAAAGACAAACATTAAAGAAACTTTCCCTCTTAGAAAACCTCCACATTTTCTCTTTCGTAAAAAGGCACTTGCTAGCATTACCACACCTCTTGGGCTTGAGTTTATTCCTCAAGTAAAGAAGTTGTTGGATGAGGGTTTGGTTCGCAAGAGCTTAAATCCTTGTGCTTTGTTGGTGCCCAAAATAGGTATTATTAGGCACCAAGTCCCTAAAATAGGTGGTATGATGAATGTTTTGAGTGGTGCAACCCTCTTTTGTAAAATCACTCATACACCTAACATCTTCATGGTGTGTGTACATAGGGACCCATTAGGTAGGTTTGTTCTTATTTTTAGTTTCAATACAAACTTAGGTACTCATATGGGACACCTTAGGTTTGTCATACTTTTTGGTAGGAATAATCAATATGAAAATGCAGAAAAAGGTATGTTTTATTGCGTTACTTTTCTTAATTTGTCAAATAGTGATCAAGGGGTTCCCATGAACCCTAAGAGAATAAAGGTCATTCCTGAGTGGCCCACTCCACCAAGTATAAGAAAAATTTGGGGCTACCATGACTTAACAAACTTTTACAAAAGGTTTATCCCATATTTTTCTATACTTGTAGCACCACTCATTGAGTTGGTGAGAAACCATGTTCCTTCATTCGAAGATGCCCAGGAAATGGGTTTTCAGACCTTACCTTACTTCAACATACCAAAAGCCACTAATACATATGTTTTTGTTCTTTTTACAGGTGTTAAGGGAAGGAGCCCAGAGTATGAAGAACCTCGAGATTTGAGGTCAAATCCTTTCCAAGGTGGAGGGAATAATGCAATCCTATCCCGCAAGGGCATTGGGTAGAAGACTCCAAGTAGATTGGGCTAGAGATCCATGGGAAGGGCCTAGGGTTCTCATGAGCCTTAGGGTAGATTTCGAGCCCATGGGCTAAGTATGAGCCCGCTTATCTTTGTAAATATTAGAATAGGTTTTTCCTTCGTTTGGGCCTTGTATTTTGGCCATTCTAGTAGTATAGGGTTTTAGCCTTGTATTTCGGGGCATTTTGAGTAGTCTTTGTAGTAAGGACTTTTTTCTTGATGGAAGCTTGCTTGTGGAGCTTCTATCGAGGCTGGATCTTTGAGCTTCAATGAGGTCCTTTAATGGTGATTTTCCACCATGGAGATGCAGTGGAAGACAAAGGAGAAGAGGTAAGAGGCGGCTCCATCCACTAGGGAATAAGCCATGGAACAAGGAGCTTCACCACCAAGATGATCCTTGGATAAGAAGCTTGGAGAGGATGCTTCAATGGAGGAAAAGAAAGAAGGAGAGAAAGAGAGAGGGGGGAGGACGAAATTGAAGGAAGAAAAAGAGAGAGAAGTGGAACTTTGAGTTGTGTCTCACAAGACTCTCATTCATCAAAGTTACAACAAGTGTTACACATGCTTCTATTTATAGACTAGGTAGCTTCCTTGAGAAGCTTTCTTGAGAAAACTTCCTTGAGAAGCTTCTTTGAGAAAACTTCCTTGAGAAGCTAGAGCTTAGCTACACACACCCCTCTCATAACTAAGCTCACCTCCTTGAGAAGCTTCCTTAAGAAGATTCCTAAAGAAGCTAGAGCTTAGCTACACATACCTCTCTAATAGCTAAGCACACCTCCTTGAGATGAGAAGCTAGAACTTAGCTACACACCCCCTATAATAGCTAAGCTCACCCCCATGACAAAAAACATAAAAATACAAAAAAAAGTCCTTACTACAAAGACTACTCAAAATGCCCCGAAATACAAGGCTAAAACCCTATACTACTAGAATGGCCAAAATACAAGGCCCAAACGAAGGAAAAACCTATTCTAATATTTACAAAGATAAGCGGGCTCATACTTAGCCCATGGGCTCGAAATCTACCCTAAGGCTCATGAGAACCCTAGGGCCTTCCCATGGATCTCTAGTCCCAATCTACTTGGAGTCTTCTACCCAATGCCCTTGCAGGATAGAATTGCATCACAAAATACCCTCATCAATTGTTTTTCACCAAGCATGTAGTTATTCAAAGAGAGGAACATAATGTATGCTATAAAATTAAATGAAGTTAGGCATAAGACAAATATCAAGGAAAGTAGCTTAAACCAAAGTCTCACGGCTACTGCTTCACTCATGCTCAAGTGTTTAAGCTTTTTATCAATGACGACTAGCAAGAGGTCCAATCTTTGAACTTCATCTCATGTCATAAAGTCAGAAATGCACAAATAAAATCAGAAGGACTTTCATAGGCTTGTAGTGAGGCTTGGCTACAAAGATTATTGGTTTTTCTAGGATTCAAAGGCTTAAATTCTAAGAGAGCATGGATCCTAGACTCAACCAATGTATTTCCTTTAAATTTATTTAGCTTACTCACTTGCCTTGCATTTGACCTTATTACCACAGCACACATTCTCTTTGTTGGCATTTTACCTTTCTCTCTTCTTTTTGTGTGTGTGTGTGCTAAGGTGTCTTGCCCTTTTACTTCACATCCCAACTAACTCCCCCAAATTTGGGGCAAATTCCCTTGAACCACATGCTTTCCTAGAATTTAAATAGGTAGCTAGAGATATTCATTCAAGTTCAGGGTTCAATTTGAAAATTTAATTCAGCTCACAAAGGGTGTAAAGGATACAATTATAATTCAAGGTAAGCTTTCTGGTCAAGTAGTTTACAAATAAAACAATGGCCTTCATCACTTTCAAATTTATGCATTTCATTCTAAAATCCAGAGACTGATACAAAGAATATTACTCAATGCTAGTCGTTAACTCACAATTTAAGATCACACTCTCACCGGGTTATGATTCAAGTTTTTCTTTCTCAATCAATTTGTCTACTGACTAACATTTCTAATTGCATGCTTGTTGGATCAAGTGGCCTCGAAATAATTTAGAAGGGGGGTTGAATTAATTATTAATGTATCTTGACTAATTAAAAATTTATCCTTCTTAATGTTACTAGATTCAATTAGGCTTTTACTACTAAGTTAAGATAGTAAAGAACAAAAACAATAACTTAGCCAAAAGTAAAAGCGACAATTAAAAGTACACAATGGAAATTAAAGAGTGTTGGAAAGAAGAAGACAAACACAAGATTTATATTGATTCGGCCACAATCCGTGCCTAGATCCAGTCCCCAAGCAACCAATGGTTCTTGAGATTTCTTTCAACCTTGTAAAATCCTTTACAAGACAAAGATTCACAAGGGATGTACCCTCCCTTGTTCTCTTTGAACAACCAAGTGGATGTACCCTCCACTTGAACTGATCCACAAGAGATGTACCCTCTCTTGTTCTCAGTATAACAACCCAAGTAGATGTACCCTCTACTTGTGCCACAAAGAATGTACCCTCCAATGTGTTAGGACAAAGGATTCTCAGGTGGTTAGTCCTTTGAATCTTTGTAAAGGGGAAACAAAAGATATCTCAGGCGGTTAGTCCTTTGAAATCTTTTGTTTAAGGGGAAGGGAAGAATCAAAAGAATTCTCAGGCGGTTAGTCCTTTGAATTCTCTTGGAAAGAGAGAATCGCCAACCAGTTGGTGGTGGTGACCCTTGGAAGAATCTACCAATCTCTTTTCTCGAGGTGGTACAACCCCGACGTGACCTATGCGTATCACGGAGGTACTCCGGGGCATTCGATCGAGCAATGCATTGCCCTTAAGCATAAAGTGAAAAGCTTGATTGACACGGGATGGCTAACCTTCCAAGAAGATGGCCCGAATGTGAAGACAAATTTGCTCGCCAACTGTTAGTCGTCTTATACGACTAACTTTTGTACAGAAAACTTTTACAAAATGTATATATTTTCCCCAATTTATGGTTATTTTTGTAGGATTGTAAATAAATTTTGCTTTGTTTTTATCTATGCTCACTAGAAGCCTTATGTACGGAATTAATGTCAATTTCTATTCAATTTTAGGCAAAAAGGAGTTATTTTGAAGAAGTGCTAAAGTTGATGACTCGCTAAGCGAGCTCAATGCACTTAGCGAGTGTCATCCGCTAACCGAGGCATCAACACGCTTAGCAGATAGGAGGAATCTAGAAGGGAATCTATCATGCAGGCACGCGCTCAGCGCGTCATCAGCTCGCTCAGCGAAAATTCACTTATTCGTGCTAAGCGTGAGAATGGCACTAAGCACAACATCGAGGTCAATGAGCCCTTTTTAAGCCTGGAATAGTAGAAAAGAAAGAGGAGAGCGCCGAATAGTCGTAAGAGCTTGAAAAGTGAAATACACAGAGGCAAAGAATAGAGCAAAGAAGCCAAGTTTTGATCTTTTAGGAAGATTTGTGAGTTTTTGAGTGATTGTGAGATTTCTAGAGGTGGAGGAGACATCCCCACTCCTTTGTAAGCAAGCAATTTCTCTTAATTCCTCTTCTTTATTGTAAAGGGAGCTTCCTTGCTATGGAAGGCTAAATCCTCAGTTGGGGATTCTTGTTGAGTAATTGATGTAAACTTTTTCCCTATCTAATTAAGGTTGTTTTATGTGTTCATTGTTTCTATCAGTACTTTATTATTGCATGCTTGTGGCTTGATCACCCATATGTGTGTACTGTTAGGGGCTTTAGAATTGAAAGATGTATTGTCTCCTTAGAACTTGATAAAGCAGGATTAGGTTACCATATGTCTGGACACGGAGTGTGGTAATTTAGTTTTTATTATGTTGTGATCATAAAGTTGTTCAATTAAGCTAAGTTCAACAAGAGACATCTGCGAACGAAGTTTAATTAGAATTAGGCTAAACTCACAAGACATCGGTGTTTAGTACCTGAGCCTTCAGCATAGAACATAGAAATATCTTTAATTAGAAAAACATCCTTAATTGCATCAATTTGCTCGGTAAGAGGACCCAACGCCTTTAGATATCTATTTTCACACTTACTCGCTCACGTTTATTGCTTTGTAATTAGAATAGAACATACTTTTACTTTCATTCACAATCATGATTTCTGTTTGCAAATGCCTGCTTATTGAACAAACCTTTACCAAATGAACAAGTTCCCTGAGTTTGATACTCGATTCACACTGTTTTAATTATTTACTTGACGACCCGGTGCACTTGCCAGTAAATTTCGCATCCACACAAACAAGTAGTATCCCGGATTACGAGCACCTACCATGGGGGACCTGCGATAAATACGATAGAGGCATGCAGGCTGTGATGGGATTTCCCCTACAATTACTTTTTGATCCACTTTTTCTTTGTCCAAATATGTTCAAGGAAAATCCGGTTTGCCGAAAAGCGCACCGGATCATCAAGTATTTAAAATTAAAACGGATGAATCCAAGTATCAAACTTAGGGAACTAGTCAAAGACCGGGTTAAATTCAGAAATAAGGCATTGTTGAAAGAAACATTGATAATTAATGGTTTAAAACAGAATTAAACTAAGTCTAGGATAAAAACAATAAAAATGCAAGTAAGTAAAATTAACAGCAGTAGGTAGAAGTGTTGGGTTTTTCTAACAGACCAGCTGATGCATGTAAGGATGTTTCTCTAATCAATCATGCTTTCATGTTCCATGTTATACTGAATCAATCCAAGCTTCATCCTTAGATCCCTCTTGCTGGACAAGGCTCAATTTAGGCAGCCCTCTTAGGTTTAGACTAACTTAAACTAAGCTTCATCCTCATATCCCTCTTGTTGGATTAGACTCAGCTTAAATAGCTTATGGAAGTTTAGACTAATTTAGCCTAGGCTTTGTCCTCAGATCCCTCTTGTTGGACTAGACTTAGACCAAACAGCATTACTGTAACAACATACTTAAAACCAAAACTTAATCTGCAGATCCCTCTTGTAAGACTAAGTTTCAATTCTACTTCATTCAAGTTCTAAGGCAATAATACATTTTCCAATGCTAAAGTCACCTAACTATGCACACAAATGGGTGATCAGACCAAGACAATACGGAATTTATGCACTGAAAGAAGCATTGAACACAAGAAACACAATCAATTAGATATTAAAGTAATTACATCAGTTGTTCTCTAGAAATCCCCAACAAGGGTGTTTAGCCAGCAATTACAGAAGAAACCCTAACAATAATAAGCTTACAAAACCTAGGTATCTTTGCAAAAGCTGCTCCTCTTGCTACCTCCAGAGCACTTTTCCCGAAATAGGTATTGTGATTGTTGTGGAATTATGTGCCCTAGGCATTGTACTCTAATTCTTCACAAAATAGGCTTTAAATAGGCTCTGAATTCGCGACGTTGCACTTAGCTCCACCCTCGCGCTTAGCGCAAGTAAGTGGATTTGAGCTTAGTACTAGTCATGTGTTGAGCCTGGCTAAAGACAACTACTGCGCTTAGCACACTGATCTCGCGCTTAGTGCGCGGCCTTGATGATGATGGCCTACCAGATTCATCTGTCGCGCTAAAGCTGCGCTTAGTGGTGGATGCGCGCTTAGCCCACTGATGAGCTAAGCTCAATTGTCACTTTTAGCACTTCATGACTTAGCCTCATTTTCACCTAAAATTGCACATATTTCATCATTAAATCCAATGGACATATTCTAGAGACAACTTTAACCATAAAACAAGATTTATTTACAAAAATCACTACAAAATAACCATAAATTGGGGAACTATACAAGTTTTGGAAAATGTTTTCTATATAAAAGTTATTCGTATAAGACGACTAACAGGCTGTAGAGGCCCAAGCAAATGAAGGACGTGATAACCTCAAGAAGGTTTATCTTTGAAACTTTTCAAGAGGCGGGCATGGCTTCCTTTGATGACCATAAAGGGGACTCTTGTTTGATGCATCTGGGTGCATCACATGACATGGAAACATGTTCAACGGCGGAGGAGCTATTACAGTAGCTGATGGACCAAGGCCAGTTTGATATCGATGAAGGGAACAAGGGAGAACAACATGTGTGCTTGCAGTCGGCGGACAAAGAAAGCCCTACTAAACCCAAGCCTTTGGTAATACACTTCACCAAGGATGTGGCCTCTGAGAAACCTCGAGGTTCTCGACCTATCTCGGGTGGCAAACCTGTCCCTTTCCCTTACCGAAGTGACAAGGCGGTCCCATGGAGATATGCCCTTCAGAAGCCAAGTGAAAAGAAAGAGGAGGCCACCAGCATTGACTTACTTTCTGCCAAAGTTACCAACATCATCGGCCTAAGTGGTGTGACCCGTAGTGGTCGCGTCTTCGCAGCGCCTAACCCATCAGTGTGACCCACGGATGCCAAAGGGAAAGAAAAGGTGGTCATGGAAGAGACCAACGAAGCGGGCCCCACTCTGGATGAGGACGTTCCGATCGAGAGATTCGCTGAGAAAGGAGGAGACTTCTGCGGAAAGAAAGTGTCCATGGAAGAGGCCAATGAGTTCCTCTAGATCATTCAACAGTTAAAGTGATTGGGCAACTCAACAAGACCCTAGCTAGGGTCTCTCTGTTAGAGCTGCTCATGAGTTCTAAACCTCACCAGGAATCGCTGGTTAAAGCTTTGAATGAAGCCCACGTGGCCCAAGATATCTCCGTGGAAGGCTTTAATGGCATCGTCAACAATATTACGGCTAATAACTACCTCACCTTCGCCAAGGAGGAGATCTGATGCAATCTTACCCTGCAAGGGCATTGGACAGAAGACTCTAAGAAGATTGGACCGGAGATGCAAGAGAAGGCCCTAGGGTTCTCATTAGCCTTAGGGAAGATTTTGGGCCCATGGGCTAAGTATGAGCCCACTTATCTTTGTACATATTAGATTGAGGTTTCATTATTTTTTGGCCTTGTATTTAGGGCTCCATAATATAGGTAAGGTACCCTAGAAATGTAGGATTTTTCAGCCCTTGTATTTTAGGGCACCTAGACTAGATTTTGTATTAGGGGTAGTTTTGTAATTTCATATGCATTAAGTGAATATTTGATGTTTGTGGTTGGAAATAAATTTAATTGAATTGGGAGAAACCCAATCCAATTAAATTTTATAGGGGGAGGTGAGCATCTGCTTGCTACACCCCATTGCCACATCATATAGTCACACTTTGTGCATGTCCTTCATGCTTTACATGCCTCATGACACCTAAGCACACTTAGTGGAGAGAATCTTGGACTTGATCTTGGATTAGTGGGCTAAACCATAGCTAAAATTCACTAATCATAATTAGTGAAATTTTGGCTGCAAAATTAGGCTCCACAAATTCAATTTAAATTCAAGTGAAATTTGAATAGAAATTCAAATTTCCCTCCAATTTTGTGTAACACTTAGGCTATAAATAGAGGCCATGTGTGTGCATTTTTTTCAACTTTGATGATTTGAAAATTAAACTTCAGATTTCAAAGCTCTCTTTGAGCATAAAATTTTGTGCTCTTCTCTCCCTCTCCCTTCATTCATCTACTTCTTCCTCCAAGTTCTTATCCATGGCCTCCTATGGTGGTGAGCTTCTTCTAGACTCATCTTCTCCTTGAAGTGGCATCTCCTCTCTCTCTTCCTTCTCCATTCCACTGCCATTCATCTTCCAAGAAGCAAAGAATCCATTGATGAAGAATATCCTAGGCCTACAAGCTCCAATGGAGCTTACATCTGTAGATGCAATTGGCTTTGATGTTTTGATGATGATCATGATGATGTGTTGCAATTGATGCAAATGGGCTTTTCAAGATTAAAATTCAAGACAATACTTCAAGATTACAAGTCACAACATCAAGATGATCACTAGAATATTAGGAAGGGAATTCCTAATTGAATTAGCAAAGGTTTGGCCAAGTGATTTAAATTAAAAAAGTGTTTCTCAAAGGTTTTACTCTCTGGTAATCAATTACCAGAGGATGTAATCGATTACCAGTGGCCAAATACGTTTTATAACAGCTACAAAAATTTGAATTCGAAATTTTAGACTGTGTAATCGATTACACAATTTTGGTAATCGATTACCAGCAGTTAGTAAACGTTTTAATTCAAATTTTAAAAGTTGTAATCGATTACACAATTACTGTAATCGATTACCAGAAAGGATTTTCAGAAAAATAATTTCAAGAGTCACAACTTTTCAAAGGCTTTATTAATGACCATCAATGGTCTATATATATGTGACTTAAACACAAAATTGCTCAGAGATTTTCAGAACAACAAAGTGTTTATCCTCTCAAAGAGCAAATTCATTTTATCCTCTTAAGAATTCCTTGGCCAATTCAATTGCAATTCATTAAGGAATTATTTGAGTGCTCAATCTGTAAAATCCATCTCTTTCTAGAGAGATTTGTTCTTTTTCTTCTTCTCATTCTCTAAGGGATTAAGAGACTGTGAGTCTCTTGTTGTAAAGGATCTCTAAACACAAAGGAAGGATTGTCCTTGTGTGTTTAGAACTTGTAAAAGGGATTTACAAGATAGTGGAACTCTCAAGCGGGTTGCTTGGAGACTAGACGTAGGCACAAGGGTGTGGCCGAACCAGTATAAAACTGAGTTTGCATTTTCTCTTCCCTTAATCTCCTTTATTTATTATTGCTTTATATTCATATTCAAATTGTTTCATTTGAATTAATATTTAAGAAGATTGTTATTAAGGGAATTCATAACTTGAGTAAAAAGTGAGATAGATTTTTAATTAGGGGAAATTGTTTGGAATATCTTAATTCAACCCCCCCCCCCCTTCTTAAGATATCTGAGGCCACTTGTCTAACAACATCATGTGGTATTAGAGCATCTTCATCTAGGTGATGTTCTTTTGCTTCCTCTATCTTTTTGTTCGGTGAATTCTCTTTAATTCCTTGTTCTTCATCTTATTCTCCATGTATATCCTCCATTGTCTTGTTGTTTTGTGTTATTTAGAGTAGATTCAAAAAATAATGAAATCTCAATCTAATATGTACAAAGATATGGGGGCTCATACTTAGCCCATGGGCCCAAAATCTACCCTAAGGCTCATGAGAACCCTGGGGCCTTCTCTTGCATCTCCCATTCAATCTTCTTGGAGTCTTCTATCCAATTCCCTTGCAGGGTAGGATTGCATCAAAAGCCCTGTTGAGGGGCGGGGGCACAATAGGGCCCTACATGTGTCTGTGAAGTGTATGGATCACATTATGGCCAAGGTGCTCGTTGACAATGGCTCATCACTCAACATAATGCCCAAAAGCACGTTGGGCAAACTACCATTCAATGCCTCTCACCTGAGGCCAAGCTCCATGATAGTTCGGGCTTTTGACGACACCCACCAAAATGTTATAGGGAAGATTGACCTCCCAATCCAAATTGGACCCTACGCTTGCCAAGTCACATTCCAAGTGATGGATATCAATCCGGCCCACAGCTGTCTTTTAGGCCCACCTTAGATTCACTCGGTTGGGGTGGTCCCTTCAACGCTCCACCAAAAATTGAAGTTCATGGTGGAAGGGCGTTTGGTCATTGTGTCGGGGGAAGAGGAGATTTTAGTAAGTTGCCATTCTTCTATGCCGTATGTGGAAGCTACAGAAGAATCCTCGGAGACGGCTTTTCAGTCCTTTGAGGTGGTATGCAACGCTTCTGTGGAATCCCTCCCAATGTGACCTCGCATGTCTAACGTTGTGATGATGGTAGCTCGTGTGATGTTAGGGCATGGATATGAGCCCGAGATGGGCTTAGGAAAGAACAACAATGGTGTTGCCAATTTGGTGGAATTCAAGGAAAACCGCAGGAGGTTTGGGCTAGGCTCTAGGCCCTTGCATGCTGATGTAAGAAGAAGTGCCCTAGAAAGGAGAAGCAAGGGCATGGGTTAACAGCAAAGGCCACGAGTGAAAGAGGCCCCTCCATGTCACATTAGCAAGAGTTTCGTGAGTGCGGGCTGGAGGTGTGAAGGGCAAGTTGCCATGGTACACGACGAAGCCCCCCAAGACCACTCAATCTGGGTACAGTTGTGCCCTTCTCATTTCCAGTTAGGAAACTGGCAAGTTGTCGCGGCATAATGAAATTTGTTAGTTTTAACCCTACAGTTGGGCCTAGGCTTTAGGGTTTTCTCCCTGTTAGGGCGTTATGTCTTTTGCTATCAAGATGTATAATATAAGATATTTCCTTCATTTGTTCTTGCACCTTCACCCATTCTCATTTATCTGCATGTTTATTTCTGTTGTGATTAAACAATACAGATCCGACGACGAGTCCAGTGAAGGTACTAATACCGAGGACCCTGACATCAATTTTGAACGAATAGCAAGCCAAGCTGAGGATGGAGAAGATGAAGATATGGGGTTTTTTATGTAAGCTCCATTGGAGCTTGTAGGCCTAGGATCTTCTTCATCAATGGATTCCTTTGCTTCTTGGAAGATGAATGGCAGCAAAATGGAGAAGGAAGAGAGAGAAGACGCCACTTCAAGGAGAAGATGAGTCTAGAAGAAGCTCACCACCATAGGAGGCCATGGATAAGACCTTGGAGGAAAAAGGAGATGAATGAAGGGAGAGGAAGAGAATAGCACAAAATTTTGTGCTCTGAAATCTGAAGTTTAATTTTCAAATGATCAAAGTTCCAAAAAATGCACACACATGACCTCTATTCCATGAAGTGCTTTAAATGTCTTGGAAGAGGACACATTACTTCTCAATGCCCCACCAAGAAAACCATGATTATGAGGGGCCAAGACATTTATAGTAGCCTAGATGAGGCTACTTCTTCACCTTCCTCTAGTGAAAGTGAAGAAGCAAAAGGGGAAGAATCTAGTGAAGAAATCTACCCCCAAGAAAAAGAACAACCTTTAATGGTTAAGGAGGAGTGTGAGGTAAGTGTCTCCTCCAAGAGGTTAGCTAAGAAGGAAATGCATTTTGAAATAAAGACAAATATTAAAGTTATTTCCCCTCTTAGACAACCTCCACATTTTCTCCTTTGTGAAAAGACACTTGTTACCATTGCCACACCTCTTAGGCTTGAGTTTATTCCTCAAGTAAAGGAGTTGTTGGATGAGGGATTGGTTCGCAAGAGCTTAAATCCTTATGCTTTGTTGGTACCCAAAATAGGTATTATTAGGCATCAAATCCCTAAAATAGGTGGTATGATGAATGTTTTGAGTGGTGCAACCCTCTTTTGTAAAATCACTCGTGCACCCAACATCTTCATGATTTGTGTACATAGGGACTCATTAGGTAGGTTTGTTCTTATTTTTAGTTTCAATACAAACTTAGGTACTTATGTGGGACACCTTAGGTTTGTCATACTTTTTGGTAGGAATAATCAACATGAAAATACAAAAAAAGGTATGTTTTATTGCATTACTTTTTTTAATTTTTTAAATAGTGATCAAGGGGTTCCCATGAACCTTAAAAGAATAAAGGTCATTCCTAAGTGGCCCACTCCACCAAGTATAAGAAAAATTTGGGGCTTCCATGACTTAACAAACTTTTACAAAAGGTTTGTCCCATATTTTTCTATACTTGTAGCACTACTCATTGAGTTGGTGAGGAACCATATTCCTTCATGGGAAGATGCCCTGGAAATGGGTTTTCAAACCTTACCTTACTTCAACATACCAAACACCACTAACACATATGTTTTTGTTCTTTTTACAGGTGTTGAGGAAAAAAGCCCAGAGTTTGAAAAACCTTGGGATTTGAGGTCAAATCCATTTCAAGGGGGAGGGAATGATGCAATCCTACCCCGCAAGGGCATTGGATAGAAGACTCCAAGAAGATTGGGCTAGAGATGCAAGAGAAGGCCTTAGGGTTCTCATGAGCCTTAGGGTAGATTTCGGGCCCATGGGCTAAGTATGAGCCCGCTCATCTTTGTACTTATTAGATTAAGGTTTCATTATTTTTGGGCCTTGTATTTAGGGCTCCATAATATAGGTAAGGTACCCTAGAAATGTAGGATTTTTCAGCCCGTGTATTTTAGGGCACCTAGACTAGTTTTTGTATTAGGGGTAGTTTTGTAATTTCATATGCATTAAGTGAATATTTGATGTGTGTGGTTGGAAATAAATTTAATTGAATTGGGAGAAGCCCAATCCAATTAAATTTTAGAGAGGGAGGGGAGAATTTGCTTGCTACACCCCATCGCCACATCATATAGTCACACTTTGTGCTTGTCCTTCATGCTTTACATGCCTCATGACACCTAAGCACACTTAGTAGAGAATCTTGGACTTGATCTTGGATTAATGGGCTGAACCATAGCTAAAATTCACTAATCATAATTAGTGAAATTTGGGCTCCAAAATTTGGCTCAACAAATTCAATTTCAAATTCAAGTGAAATTTGAATAGAAATTCAAATTTCCCTCCAATTTTGTGTGACACTTAGGCTATAAATAGAGGCCATGTGTGTGCATTTTTTGGGACTTTGATCATTTGAATATTAAACTTCAGATTTCAGAGCTCTTTTAGAGCACAAAATTTCGTGCTCTTCTCTTCCTCTCCCTTCATTCATCTCCTTCTTCCTCCAAGCTCTTATCTATGGCCTCCTATGGTAGTGAGCTTCTTCTAGACTCATCTTCTCCTTGAAGTGGTGTCTCCTCTCTCTCTTCCTTCTCCATTCCGCTGCCATTCATCTTCCAAGAAGCAAAGGAATCCATTGATGAAGAAGATCCTAGGCCTACAAGCTCCAATGGAGCTTACATCACCTTCACATTAATCACTTGTTTAGAACAACATATCTCAAGTACAACACTACATCTCACACAATTTATTACCCATCATCACGTGACAAGTCGCAATGATCATTACACAAGAATTATACAACAGATACACTAAGACTCAATCCTATGTGCAATGTAGTATCATGTCAGTGAGAAACCTCGTCAGGCGCATAGGAGTACATAACAAGACAGACCACACACTGGTAAGTCAGGTGACTCTCACTAGGTAAAATCATAGGGAGACCAGTTAGGGTCACGCTATTTTGTGAAAATGCTCCAACCATGTGGGATCGGCAGAGGCTTAAAGGAGCACTAAAATTGGGTGTATTTACCCCCAAGGCCTAGACTCTGAAGTTTCCGTCAGGGCCTTTTCCTCCTGATTCAGGTTCAACCCAGAAAAAACATTTTAACACACAAACTTTATCTATGAACTATACAAAACACAATCCTCTATCAATTGTTCTCAAAATAACTTTAACCCGTTGCGCCTCAAAGTGATTCAACTCATTGGTTCCCACAATGAATCTCATCACAATACTTATCGCACATTAACCCGTCACCCTTAAAGGGTCTTACTGTCATTTGATTGTACAGTTCATAGCTCACAACTCAATGTGTACAAAATCTCAATATACACATATCTTACAATTCAACACATAATAAGCTTATGAGACCAAAACATGACAAAGAACGTTTCCAAGAATCTAATTCTCAAGCTAATCTAGTAAATCTTGACAAAACACAAACGAATTATACAGAAATACTTGTCACAACATGGGAGTAAAACCCCTCAAACAATTTCACATAATAATATCAAAATCAAAGGAATCAAAATCATATGCGCAAAAACACGAAAACACCAAGAGCACTCAATTTTATCAACCAATTCGCATTAGGACATCAATTGGTCTGTCAAAAATAAAAATCTCATGATTATAATCATAAAGGCAGAATTAGAATATGGTAAGCATCCCAAAATAAACCCCAAAATAAACTCATCCCTTACCTCTAAGTGGGCTCACATGTGTAGTCCGACAATGATAGTGGTATCTCTATCAATTCCCTAAGATTCTCCAAGCTTCTCCTCTAGTTCCTCTGCTAGGGCTTCCAAGCGTTAGAGAAAAGGAGAAGGGATTGGAGCATCAAATTCACTTTCTTTGTGAGAGGGGAAGTTCTCTATCTAAAGACATTTTTTCCAAAATCCCAACGGTTAAAATGTGCAAAAATGAATTCCAAAGTTGGTGTCTAAATTTCAGGACAATCCAATGGTTAACGAGCTCAGGACTATAGTTTTACTGGGATAAGTTTGGGTGTATACGAGAAAAAAGAGGGTTTTGGAAGAGGAAGAAAGAAGAACGAATTTGGAAAGTACAAAGAGTGTAGAAACATATTGTAAATGTAAAAACTGAGATAATATGTCTCTATTTATAGCTAGGGTACTCTAAGCCTATTATTTACTCTATTTTTCTTTATTTTATTATTCTATAAAAAAATAACTTTATTTTACTCTTTCGTTAAATAAATAACCAATTAAAACATTCCTATATTTCCTAAAACATCAATTTACTCTATTTATTTTATAATACTATGAAACCCTTATTTTAAATAACCAAAACACTTTTCTCTCATTTATTTAATTTCTAAAAACTCAATTAATTTTTAAATAAAACTCCTTTTATTTATTTTACGAAAAATGAGGTGTTACACAACTAGAAATTAATTATGTTAATGAACTTATGTAACTATTCAATATAGCAGTTTTGGGGCCAGAATAAAGATGATTGTGCACATTTTTATTAGCTCAAATAGAAAAATCATTGCAGGAATCTAGTTTTCCTAGGCACAGGAATAATTTCTTGTATTTTTATTTCATTTTTTTAAAAAAAATATCCTTAGGCAAAGAGAAAGAATAAAGTACATAAGCAGTGAATAAGATATCATGTAGTGTGGTAGTTGTAAAATGAGAAATGATATCGGAATATACAAGGACAGTTGAATATTCAACAAATAAACCCCTCAAAAATAACCATTTGCTAAACATCACAAAGATAAGGAGACATCTCAATCCCATAATAGGAGACAACTGAAGAAAAACCACCCATGAAATGTTTTAGACTCCTATCCAACCAAAAGAATCAGATAACATAAATTGCATTGCATGCTCTTTAGAGAGGGTTTTCTATCTACTGACTAGACATTTTTAAATAGTTGCTAGCTGTTAATAACAGAAACAAAGAAACACATAAAAACATTAGGAGAAAGTGTATCATGTTGTCTATATATCACCCACAAAACTATTACTCTTATTTAGTGCTCCTGACCAAATGAAAGATTTCTCAATAGAGGGAGTCTTAGACTTCAAAAGGGGAGCTTATAAAAAAAGACATGTGTCCTTATTTGAGATGAATAATGAACTGATTAAGAAGTTGTGAGTTACTAAAAGCTCTTTTCTCTATATCTCTTGTTCACCATTGAAAATACGAAATCTTGCTCATTCTGAGGCTAAGAAGTAATTTTCCAAATGTATTCAGTATTTTCTAATGATCTCATGATGTGTATATGTGAACACAAGTTGGTTATTTATAGAGAAAATAGTTGCAACCCTTATCTTAGAATGGATATGGGATAGCATTTCTATGGATTTTGTCTCTAGTTTTCCAAGAACCAATCTTGGTCATGATGCTATACGGGTAATTATGGATGGATTAATGAAATCTTTTCACTTTATTCCTATTAACATGTTGTATAAGTTACATCAAAGAGATTGTTAGGTTACATGGAGAGCCTTCGAGCATAGTTTCATATAGAGACCCTCGTTTTACCTCTACATTTTGGGAGAGTTTACAAGGAGCCTTAGGAACTAAACTGAAAATTAGTTCAAGCTATCACCCACAAGCAAATAGCCAAACTAAGAGAACCATTTAATCCTTGGAGGATCTTCTGAGAGCATGGGTGATAGACCAAATGGGTAGTTGACAGGAGTATTCACCTCTAGTAGAGTTCACTTACAATAATACTTTTCATGCTAGCATAGGAATGGCACCTTTTGAGGCTTTGTATGGGAGGAAGTGTAAGACACTCTTGTGTTGGTATGAGACTGGTGAATCGCTTATGTTAGGACCTGAGATCTTACGTTGGTGAAAGTTATCCGGAGTGTGACCAATGAAAAGGATGCTACATGGGAGCTAGAGGATAAATGAAGGAGTTGCATCTGCATCTATTCCCAGGTTAATCAATTTCAAGCACGAAATTTCTATAAGGGTGGAGAGTTATAACATCCTAAAAATTACAACTCATATTATAGAAAGATCTATATTATGTGATATGTACAAATATAATTGATATTGAAAATTAATTGGAATGGAAATTTAATTCAAGTAATTAATTTATAATTTCAATTATATGCATGTTATTTATGTGCTAAGTTTAGTGGGAATTAGAAATTTTTTTAGAACATGATTTTTACACTGTGTAAAACTTCATTGTACAAGTTCAGATAGCGTACATTCATACTGTGTAGATTTACTTTGTGCATGATTAATTGTGATTGCTCTTGATATATGTAATTAGCACATTTACCTATGTTCATTAACTAGATATTTACTTCATTTGGTAAAAGAAAACTTTTCTTTTATGTCTAATCCTACTTTAGCGCTTGATGGCAAAATTTTCAAAAGTCAAACCCCCTAAAAGAGGCCATCTGCACATTCAACCGAATCTCCCCATCCTTCATCAGTTTTTTCTCTCAATCATAGTCACTTTGTGAAATGGAGAGGCTTAGGAACCAATAGGCACTTGGGACCCTTGAACCTTGGGTTGTCCTATACTTGTGTAACATTCCAAATCCACCTCATTTGTGCCTAAATTGTTGTCATTTTCATTTTCTACTTTGATTGAACCATTGGAGAGGAGAGGAAAGGAGAAAGAGTTATTACCTTCTTGCTTGAGTCACTATTACAAAAACATGTTTTAACATCACCGACCGTTTCCACATCAATTTTATAAAAACCTTCATTGAAAAAAAATGCAGTGGAATTTTTTAAATTATATCAAAAAATTTTACATCCATTTTTCAAAGATTTGATACTGAAAAAGGTTTTCAACATCATTTTTTAGTAAAATCAATGTTGAATAAGGTTTTGTCCACATCTGTTTACTAAAAAATTTCATTGAAACATAGATTAAAAATTTCGCTTTTGCGGCCAATATATTTTCACTCTCATGCCCTTTCCCTTATTGTGCAAACACATCTAATTAAGCTATCTCCCTAAGCCCATGAATACAACTCTTATGTTTCGAGTGGGGAGAGGGGATTTGTCCTTGTTCTATGCTAGATGGCTAGATTAGGGATGAATCTATGGAATGCTGGATTATGTGCACATAAGTGATACGCTTTTACAGCTAAAGGATGTCCTCGTGGATTGGAGATGGCACTTGGAAACCCTCTCCACTATTATTCCTAATGATGTGAAATTGAATTGCATGAATGTGGTTTTGGATGGAAACATGGAGAACACTATCATATGGGTGTTAGGAATTTTATAATTCCTAATTAATTAATTAATGTGGGCTACATATTATATTATAACATTTACATTAGTTATTTGCAATTTTTTATGGGCTCAATATAAGTGATCTAATCTGGTGAGCCTATTAGACTATCAACAGAAAATTGATATGGGCTTAATGAGCGAAAACCAGTTTGGCCCATTAGGGGATAATGAAAACCCTAATAAATTTAAAACCTGAGGCACGGTTATGGTCCCCAAGACACTAAATAATAAACAATTTTCTCCTCTCCCCATCTGAAGAGAAAACGAAGGTCCCATAAGGAATAAGGAGATTTGGTTGAGGAAGACCATCAAACCAATTGTTCGTGACTATTTTCCAGATTCCATTGTGTTTATCAATCATTATGGATCCAAGTATTTCTAAAACTCTTCTTGATAATATAACGTAATGTGTTCCTGATGGTTATTGGTTTTTTATAAGGATCCCCTAAAATTCCAACAAGTGGTATCAAAGCCTCCATTACTATTAGATTATTGGGATTAAAGTATAGAGCGTATTTTCAAACAAACCCCTCTTTTAATTTTATGAATCCTAAATTAATTTTTGGGGAATTCTTTTATCTTGACCTCACTTTTATGCGCGTATTGTTTTTTTTTCTTGTGTGTTTGCGCATATTGCCTCCATTCCTGGGCACTCTTTTTTTTCCATTGGCACATGTGCTTACACAGAGCCTTTACGTACGCACCTTTCGTAATTTTGTGTGTGTGTGTGTGTGTGTGTGCATGTACGATGCTTCCTTTGTTTTGTTTGAATTCATGTGCTTTGATTAATGAATTAGTAATGCTTTGGAATTGCATCATATCATGTATAGTGCTTATAGTAACGTGTTGTATGCAAGCTAATGGTTTTTTATGCAAGAAAGTAAATCTCGTATAATATATATTGGATTAATTTTTTTATGTTGAATTTTGGAATATTCATTTACCTATCAGTAATGATTTTTTTATATAAATATTGTTATCAGGTTGGGTGTAAATTTAACAGTAATAGATCATTCCCATTTATTTGTATGTCTATTATTTTTTTTTAATTGAATTAATCGACATAATATATTGCCAAAGTAATCTCTGTTGTGATTATTGATTTGATTAAAATTACATAGATATCGATATAAAATTATTTATGTGAATTATGTTCTGCCCAAAATATGTCTAGTATTTCAGGGCTCTATTTCAGAAGGTGAACATGCAAAGAAATCTCTTAAGAATAAGAAAAGAAAGAAAACTAAGGGTGTTGTGGAAGGGTCTTCTCAGCAAAAAGATGAAGGATTTACTTGTTACTTCTGCAAGAAGTCTGGACACATGAAGAAATGTTGCATATCTCTTGCTCTCTTGTTTGTTCTAAACTTAATTTAACTTTTGTACCTAAAGATAATTGGTGGGTGAATTTTGGTTCTATTACTCACATAAGTGTATCCATACAGGATTGCGTGTGCTGACTGCCAAATAATGATGAAAGATTCGTATTTGTGGGCAATGGCGAAAGGGTTGCAGGGGAGGCTATAGGAACTTTTAAATTACATTTGAAAAATGAATTTTATTTAGATTTATTTGAGACTTTTGGTGAACCTCTTTTTAGACATAATTTGATTTCAATTCCTAGTTTGTACAAATTTGGTTTTTGTTGTTCATTGGGAAATAATAAAGTTAGTCTCTACCAAAATTCAAATTTGATTGGTTTCGGTTCTTTGATTGATAATCTACATATGCTAGTTGTTATTTGTTCCACGTGGTACAAAATAAAAATTAAATGAGAATTCAGCCACCTTATGGAACAAACGCTTAGGTCATATCTCCAAATAGAGAATTCAGAGACTTGTGTCGGATGAAATTATTGAACCTTTAGATTTATCAGACTTTGAAGTCTGTGTTGAATGCATAAAGGGAAAATGAACAAACATGAGGAAATTAGGTGCCGAAAGAGCTAAGGACGTCTAGGAACTAGTACATAAAGACATTTATGGTCCTTTTCCAACACCTTCTTGGAATGGACAACAATATTTTATCTCGTTCATAGATGACTACTCTAAATACAGCTAGTTATATTTGATACATGAGAAGTCTCAATCCCTAGACGTTTTTAAGAGGTTCAAGGTTGAAGTTGAACTTCAACTTGGAAAGAAAATTAAGACTGTCAAATCTGACCATAGTGTTGAGTACTATAGCGGATTTGATGGACCAGGAGAACAACGTCCAGGACATTTTGTGTTTTTTCTCAAAGAGTGTGGAATTGTTGCACTATACACTATGCCAGGCAAACCTAGCATGAATGGTGTAGCAGAACGATGAAATTGAACTCTTAAGGATATGGTGAGAAGCATGGGTAGTCATTCTTCTTTGCCATAGTCACTTTGGGGAGAAGCCTAAAGACAACAGCTTGCATCCTTAATAGGGTGCCAAGTAAAGTAATCAAACCAATTGTTCGTAACTATTTTTTAGATTCTGCTGCGTTGATCAATCATTATGGATCTAGGTATTTCTAAAACTTTTCTTGATAATTTAACGTAATGTATTCCTGATGGTTATTGGTATTTTATAAGGATCCCCTAAAATTTCAACAACGGGGACCTTCATATTCTGGAGTTTACATAGCCAAACCAGCATACCAATGGCTTATACCCAAACCTGTCATTCATTGAACCATTCCATAAGGGTGGACTTGGGCCTTGAAGCTAAAGTTACCGGAAACAATTAAGCACTTCTTTTGGCTTATTCTCCAAAAGAGCCTTCCTTCTAACCTTTTTCAGTATAAATGCCATGTTTCTTTTGATTCTTTCTGTTTCAGGTGCGGCATTGATAGTGGCGAATCCAAGACCCTAAGTCAATGGGTGCAAATTATAAAAAATAAAATTAGGAGATTCAATTATATAAATATAGATAAAATAAAATATAAATATATAAAATTTTATTTACGAATTTAATAAATTTTAAAAAATGAGGAGGTGCAAGTGCACCCCCTCAAATGAACCTAGGTTCGCCACTGGGCATTGAAGAGGAGAGTATTAGTCATCTTCTAAGGGATTGTCCAAGTGCTAAACGCATATAGGTAGCTCTTGGCCTGGACTCAACAGTTTTTTATAAGATGACAGAGCAAGAGTGGCTTATTCTTCAACTTAAGAAGGATAATGGGCTTATTTTTACTTGTGCTTGCTGGTTTATTTGAAGGGCGAGGAATGTTGAGATCTTTCAAGACAAGGTGTGAACGTTATGGTATATTGTTATGACGTTGCATCAAACTCTCAACGAGGATCAACTTCTCAACAAGTCAAAATACTCAACGCTTGATTTCGAGGAAATCTCCACCAGAGGAATTTGTTAAGATTAACATATTGATGGAAGTTCTCTAGGCAACCCCAGCCTATCCGATTTTGGAGAAGTGATTCGCGACGCTTATGGCAATTGGGAATTGGTTTTTTCGAGCTTTTGTGGCTTTACGATCAACATGAAAGAAGAATTATTAGCTATTCTTCATGGGCTATAAATAACGTGGAATGAAGGATTCAAGATGTTAGTATGTGAATCAGATTCACTTATGGCATTGGAGCTCATCAATGACAAAGATACTGATACCTAGCTTTCGAGGGCTAGGGAACCTCCTGACGAATATGTGAATCTAAGGGAGCTTAAGAAACTCGCAGAGAGAAAAACGCGAGCTCAAGGGTGAGCTTAGAGAGGAAGAGAAGAACTTAAGAGGAGGAAGAAGAAGCTTCTGGATATTTTTTCTATATAACATTCGTAGTTTACAAGCTTATTTATATGCTCGTGAAGCCATATCTAACCGCCAGTGGTTAGTTGCTGCTAACCCTAACTAACTAACCAACCTCTAACTACCCTTCCCGCCTAAGGATCTTATGATCAGCTTTTACAAGGACCAACTCATCCTAACTGGTAAACATCCCAGTGCTTGGGTAACTGCTTCACTCTCCTCGGACGTCCCCGTTGCCTGGCTTCATTTTCTTTGTTTATATCATTCCCCCGTTCTTCAGACAAAACCTTGTCCTCAAGGTTGTGGCATTCCTTCAACTGTTTCTAATCTTCCCATGAGGCATCTTCTCGAGGCAAGCCTTCCCACTGCACCAACACTATCCGTCTGGAACCAGCTTCAGAAGGAACTAGCTTGGAGTCAATGATGGTCAAGGGAGCTACTACTGGTTCGTCACTGGTCATGGTAGGTAATGGATCCGCGTTTGTTGTCTCGGGATCTCCCACAAAGGCTTTGAGTAATGAGACATGGAAGACAGGATGAATGCGACTGTGAGTGGGTAGCTTCAGACGATACGCAACCTTGCCCAACCTCTCCACCACCGTAAACGGCCCATAGTACCTCTTTGTCAGCTTCGAGTATGCTGTTTCAGAAGCAGTGATTTGGCGATGTGGTCTGAGTTTGACCAAAACCCAATCCCTGATATTGAACTCTTGAGGCCATCTTCACGCATCTGTGGCCTGTTTCATCTTCTGTTGTGCTTTGAGCAGCTTTAGGCGAAGCAATTTCAAAACCTTGTCTTGTTGGCTGAGCATCTCATCAACTGTTTCTATTGACGATGTTCCACCCAAATATTCAGGAATAGCTGGTGGTTTCCGGCCGTAAATGATCTCAAACGGTGTTATCCCCGTACCAGAGTGGCATGAGGTGTTATATGACCACTCAGCCCATAACAGGAATCGTCCCCACAACGTTTGCTTGCGGTGGACGAAGGCCCTTAAGTACTGCTCTACAATCTGATTCGCAACCTCCGTCTAACCATCTGTTTGTGGATGGTACGATGAACTGAGTCTAAGCTTGGTGCCACTCAATTCAAATAGTTCTCTCCAAAATCTACTCACGAACAATGGGTCCCTGTCCGATATAATGCTATGGGGTAACCCATGAAGATGAGTTACCATGGATGCAAATAGCTCTGCTACCTTTCTCGCAGAATGCTTAGTAGGTAACATACCCAAATGTAGCCCCTTCGAGAAGCGATCCACGACCACGAAAATACATGTATTGCCCTTATACGCTGGCAACCCCACAATGAAGTCCATGCTTAAGTCTTCCCATGGCCGATATGGTTCCGGTAAGGGGCACAATAACCCTGTTGGTTTGCGGTTGTCGTATTTCGTAAGTTGTCAAGTTACACATGCTGCGACGAACGTGCGAACATCACTGCGCATGGAGTTCCATGTGAAATTCTCCTGCAATCTTTGGAGTGTCTTCTGAATTCCATAATGGCCTCCAGTCGGCGTGCTGTGAAATTCCTCCATCAATAATGGAATAATGGAAGATCTCGTGGGGAGCCAAATGCGTTGCTTGTGTAGAATCAATCCATTCTCAAGTTTATATTCAGAAGCTATGGTAGGGTCCTTGTGGATTTTCTCCTGCAATGTCAGAAATTTCGGGTGTGTAGCTAGTTCTTTCTTAAGGTCAGCAATGAAAGAGAATTGTGGCACCGAGAGTAAGTACAGGGAAGCAGTATCTTCTTCTCCGAAGACCCTGGACAACGCGTCTACCACCCCATTCTCACGTCCTGGTCGATATTGGATGGTGTATTCGAATCCTAACAATCAAATTAGATAACGATGCTGCTCCGGTGTCTGCACCGCCTAAGTCATTAGGTCCCTTAAGCTTTGGTGATCAGTGAAAATCACAAAGTGGTGGCCTAACAAATAATGACACCACTTTTTAACGACCGTAGTGATGGCTGCAAGCTCGCGAATATAGGTGGAAGATGCACGGAGCTTGGGGCAAAACTGCTTGCTGAAGAACGAGATGGGATTGCCGTCCTGAGAAAGAACCGCCCCTATGCCGATGCCAGACGCGTCTGTCTCCACCATAAATGGAATGTCGAAGTTGGGAAGTGCGAGAACTGGTGCGGTGGAGACTGCTTTCTTTAAGGTGTTAAACGCTTCAGTAGCCGTCTCCGACCACCGGAACTGGCCTTTGCACAATAACTGGGAGAGAGGCGCTGCAATCTTGGCGTAACCCTTAATGAACCTCCTGTAAAAACCCACCAAACCTAAAAAACTTCTCAGTGCCTTGACTGTTCGAGGAAGTGATCATTCCTTAATCGCGTGCAACTTTTTCGCTACAGGTTCTACTCCCCTCCTGGAAACCATATGCCCCAAATATTCGAGTTGTTCCTGAGCAAAAGTACATTTCGTACGCTTTAAAGAGAATTTCCCTGAGATCAAGAGTTGGAACGCATTTTCCAGGTGAACCAGGTGGTCTATCATCGTCTTGCTATAGATGAGCACATCATCAAAGAAGACAATGATGAACTTGCGCAAGAAGGGCTGAAAAAGCTGGTTCATGGTCGCCTGGAATGTAGATGGAGCGTTACACAGTCCAAAAGGCATTACTCTAAACTCGTAATGCCCTTGATGCATTCGGAATACGGTTTTGTTGATGTCTTCTTCCTTCATCAGAATTTGGTGGTACCCTTGCATCAAATCTAGCTTCGAAAACCACCGGGCTCCACCCAGCTCGTCTAGCAGCTCATCCACTATCGGTATAGGAAATCTATCTCGCATTGTTATGGTGTTGAGTGCCCTGTAATCGACACAAAACCACCATGACCCATCCTTCTTCTTCACTAACAGCACTGGGGAAGAAAATGGACTGGCACAGGTTCGTATGAATCCCTTGTCCAGCATAGAATTTATTTGATCTTTGATTTCCTTCTTCTGATATTGGGGGTATCTATATGGTCTCACATTTACCGGGGCTGTGTTGGGTAGAATATTAATGGCGTGATCAGTGGCCCTCAAGGGTGGAAGATCCACTAATGGTTGGAACAACTGTGAATATCAGTCAATCAACTCTTCGACCTCCTGAAGTATCGGGATAATCTCCTCCTGCGAGAATGAGTGTGTCTCTAATCGAATGTGAAACATCATGCTGGTTCCATCAGTGTGTATAATGCGGCGTAACTGTGAAGAAGATATGGATTCCAGGGCCTGTTCATGCTCGCCTTGTAACTCCACTAGGTGGCCGACGGCCATAAATTTCATTGTCAACGTGGTGTAATCAGTCAATACCGGCCCCAATGTTTTCAGCTCGACGTGAGAACAAGTTTGTTGGCACTGGAGCTCGTCGCCATTGCCAACGGTGATCCTCAATGGAGAAGTCATAGTCGTGGTGAGTCCCAACGTCATAACTACCCTGTGATGCACGAAATTGTGCGTGCTACCTCCATCTATCAATATGCTTACTAGTTGTCCGCGAATGTATCCCTGCATGCGCAGTGTTTCTGGTACCACCTGACCTGACAACGCATTAAAGCTCAGTTGTGCTGGTGGTGGGTCTGGAACGAGTTCCGGCAAGGTAAGCTGTTGCTCGTGAGACTCAGAAGTCGTGTCATCATCTTCGACAATGTGTAGGAAAAGGGAAGAGGAACACTTATGTCCTCTCGAGTACTTTTCGTCACATTGGAAGCATAGTCCCTTCTCTCGTCGTATGGCCAGTTCCTCTGGAGTGAGTCGCTTGAAGGGGACGCTGGAAGAAGTTGTTCGCGCTGGTGTTGGAAACAATGGAGGATTGGTGGAAGGCGTGGGTAATAGTGGTTGTCGGGAGCTTGAGGAAGCTCCTGTAACTGGCGAAGGTCGAAATGTCCTTCGCGCGTCATTTTGCTTTTCCTCGTGCAATCTAGCGTACGCCACTGCTTGGCTGAACGAGACCGGTTGCAGCACTTGGACCTCTCGGCGGATCGCCGGATTTAGTCTCGAAATGAAGCAACTCAAGACAATTGAAGAAGGCAATCCTATAATTCGATTGGCTAAAGCTTCAAATTCAGAAAGGTAGTTATTTACCGTTGTTCACTGCTGCAATTTGCATAGTAATCCAGTTGGATCTTCGTATGTGGTTGATGCGAATCGTGAATGAAGAGCATGAAGAAATGCTGGCCAAGATGATAACTGACCATTTCGGTGCATCCATTGAAACCATGCTAATGCCTGGCCTTCCATATAGAATGATGTGATCTTTAGTCTTTCATGATCTGGTGTTGTGTGATACTCAAAGAACTGTGTTATCTTAAAGATCCAGTCTGTGGCGTTGGAGCCGTCGAATCTTGGCACATCGAGCTTCATCCGATGCAGTGTTGTGTGTAATCCTGATGCTGGGAACGAAGTCGCCTCAGGTTGTGTTTGTTGTGGATTATATCAATTTGCTTCGAGATGCGCTAATCGTTCCGCTAGGGTCTCCATCTTCGCCTCGAATGTCGCTGCAAACTTCGCAAACAATTCCTCCAATTTTTCCGATGACAGAGCTTTCGATCTAGTTCCTTCAGCCATACTTGCGACAGAGTGCGTCAATGAAAGCACCAATGATACCTAGCTTTCGAGGGCTAGGGAACCTCCTGACGAATATGTGAATCTAAGGGAGCTTAAGAAACTCGCAGAGAGAAAAATGCGAGCTCGAGGGTGAGCTTAGAGAGGAAGAGAAGAACTTAAGAGGAGGAAGAAGAAGCTTCTGGATATTTTTTCTATATCACATTCGTAGTTTACAAGCTTATTTATATGCTCGTGAAGCCATATCTAACCGCCAGTGGTTAGTTGCTGCTAACCCTAACTAACTAACCAACCTCTAACTACCCTTCCCGCCTAAGGATCTTATGATCAGCTTTTACAAGGACCAACTCATCCTAACTGGTAAACATCCCAGTGCTTGGGTAACTGTTTCACTCTCCTCGGACGTCCCCGTTGCCCGGCTTCATTTTCTTTGTTTATATCAGATACTCAGTGGAATCCCTATGCCGCTATCATTAATAAGATCAAGGCTTTCATGAATGGTGCCTTTCTTTCAATCATACTCTGAGAGAGAGGGTAACCAATGTGCGAATCGGCTAGCTAAGTATGGCCCTTCCTCGAGTTTGTCCTTGGTTAGATGGGAGAATTGTCCATCCCAGTTAAGGTTATAGTTTCTGCATGGCAGAAAAGCAAGGAGTTTAATTTGCTCGCCTGTAGTCTTTTTTGTACTTTTCTAAATGGTAAAAAAAGTTAACATATCATTACAGAAATGGTAAAAAAATTTCATTATGTAAGTTAAATTCTTAAATTTTATATTAAAACATTGATAGTATTTTTTTTTACATTAATCTTATGCAATCGTAATTTGTCATATTATAAAATTAATTAAATTTTATAATAATTACTTGTAATTAGTTAACTATATATTTAATTATATTCAAAATATTTTAAATTAAAATCTTAATTTTCAAGAAATAACTATAGTATAATTTTAGTAGTCAAATTTTTTTTATATGTAGAAAATGCATAATTAAAAGATAAGAAAAAGCGTTTCATATTGATAAAGAAATGAAACTAAATTTAAAGGCAAAAGAATAAAAAATATTTTAAATATAAGCATAACAGTTCCCCCAGTATTTAATTTTTGTTTTGACTTTAACTTTTACTTTTTCTATATGTATGTGGGTATGGGTTTGCTTCTAGACTTATAAGTAGCAATACCATTAGTTGCAAATTAAAGAGTTTTTAAGAACATTTTGGAAAAGGAGGAGATGACAGAAGACAGTGTGTTAGTGATTGAAGGTGCGGATTCACTTCTGGATGATGATGGCAAACCCAGAAGAACAGGTTCGATCCGTTTCTTAATCCAAATCTTTTACTTGCAATTCCCTTTTTATGTGCAAATTTTAGTTTTAAATTAAAATGAGCATCATTTTGTGTTAGTTCTCTTGATCTCTTACACTTTTTTTATACTCTCTCGAAATTATCTGCATGTGATTCTCTTTACTCCTTTGATAAATTGTTATTTGGCTTGAGAATCTCCTTTATTTAGTTTTAAAATAATAATATAAAAAAGTATCAATGTACATGGTGAAAATTAAGAAAGTCCGTTCATTTTGATTTGGTATTGATAAATTGGTTTAGAATATTGTAGGACATGTCCTGGTTTATGTCTTTAAATCCAGGTGTTTCCTTTCCTCTTGTCATGTTCTAGCCGGGTCCATCACTTTCTCAATGGAAATATATAATTGATGTTGTAAAGCACTTCATTTCATTTGTCGGTGGTCACATTTCATTTAAAAATATAGCATATATTTATAAAAGTAAAAGTCACCTACAAACTGGAAAAGAATTTTTATATTATTATTTAATCACTTATTTATATATATAATAAATGTTTTTTAATAAATATTTTAAATTTCTTATTAATGATCATTTTTTAATTTATTTATCATTTATAATATAATTATTTTTACGCTAACAGTGTGTTGAAATTTAACTTTATTTATAATTTGAAAATTTAAATTTTCTACTTATATTTTCCTATATACTAAGTTAAATTATTTTTATATTTTGAAAATATTAAATGTGTTACTTTATGTTCAATGCTTTCTTCACGAAATATTGAAAAGAACTGAAGAATATTGAAAGCATAACATTATTAATTGATTCTATATATACACATATTAAATAGTTTCATTTAATTAAGACATTTACAATAAATTTTTTCTCATAATGGAGTAATAGTAGTTTAAAAGTAGTAACGTTTTAGAGCCTTATAAATGACACAGTACCCTTAGTCAACACGATTCATTTAAGAGTCTTATTAATGAGACACTGATTCCCTTAACATTTGGATACATATATTTTTTGTTCGAACATCGGTATTGGTAAAAAAGTAATCTATCGGTTAGAGTGCTTGAACACACATAAGTAGGTATTACTTTTTTAACATATTTATTTCATATTTAAAAATTAATTAATATTTAAATTTTAAATTATTTGATTAAAAGATATAAATTCTTATCATTTTGTTAATCGTTATTCCTCTCTCTCTCTCTATATATATATATATATTAAGTTTCAAAGGCAAAAAGAAGTAAAGTTCTACGTATCTGGACTGATTTCTGCACTAAATTAATACTCCTAGAAGCAAATATTGTACGTGCTCGATGAAAAAGGGCCCCGGGAATTCAAGCTTGAAAGACAACATATTTACCTACTGTTGTGATAAATTATCCTATAAATTTTTATATTTTTCAACTACTCACAATAATAATTAGTACTACGAATAAGAATGGATGATAATCATATACTATTAAGAAAAATATTAACTAGAATACTTTTAAGTAATAATTCAGACCTAAATATAAGTAAAAAAAATTAGAGCTAGATATAAAAAAAATATTAACTACTTTTATCTCATAATATTCTTATTATATTCTTCATTTAATAAAATTTTATTTATCGTCAATCATTTATTCATATTTTATAAACAGTATTATGAAGGGTATTTTAAGAAGATTTTTAAAATTAAATATTATTAATTGAATTCCTTAATAAATATGTCTGATAATTAAACTTTCTTAAAAAAAATAGGACATAATAAATTGATATCCAAAGATAAATATATTATTTTCCCTAATTTAGCATAAAAAAGAAAACGTGAATTTTTTTTATAAGTATATTATTGGTACATAGTGTTCATTGGTTAATTTTTATTCAAAAATTTGATTCATCATCATTAATAATTTTTTTAATTACTTTTTTCATCCACTACCTTTGAATCTAAAACTTTGCTTGATGAAACCCAGTTCAATACTACTCTGATACCAACAACCTTGATTAATTCAAAACTTCCCTTGTGGATAAGTAGTCACACAAAATTCTCAAAGTTCGAAATAAAGCTTGATTAAATTAAGGATGGCGTGACCTAGCCTTACTAGAGAGGCAGAGTAGAACGGTGAGTCATTTCAGGGCATGAGTACATTGAAGTCGCATAAATGATCCCATGAATCTGAGTACGTTCGTATGACAACCATATGATGCTGACATAACTTATTTCTTTTTTCTTTTTTACTTACTCTCGACTCAATTATAAATTTATAATTAAGTAATAGAAAACAAAAATTGTGTAGATTAAATACTAAGCAAATCTTTATTATTTCAATCTTATTTTAATGATATCATCCCAAAATAACCTATAATTAATATAATTAATTGAGATTTTATTTTCAACGATTTTTTTATTCTTGATATTAAATTTTAATGAATGACACTTTAAGAAAAAAAAATATTTTTTAAATCTTATTAGCATAATTAAATGATATTAACAAACTTTTTTCATTAGTGTTAAAAATAGTTAGTTTTACTTTGTTTATATTTGAGTCCAAAAGTGAGAATAATTTACAATGATGACACTCAAATTAGAACTTATAATTTAATGCATTATGATATATCCTTTTTCACTAAGTCAAACAAACTTAGTTGGTTATATGATGTTTTTTATCAATATTTTTATACGAAGTAAATTCCATCAAATGCGATGAATAATCATTCTTGAAGACTATGAGTGCATACAAGATAAATATTTTCCAACACAATTTATTTTATACCTAAAAGTCAATCAGGATTAGAACCCTGAATCACTTGACTAAGGACTACAAGCCACTATTACTTATATTGACCGTTCTTGGTTTAATTTGTTAGTTTTTCTTAGTAGGAGAAATTCCATCCCTCCTTTCCCTTTTTTCTTAAACTACTAAGTCAACCTTATAACTCCTAGTTATATGATCTTCATTGACTAACTAAAACTTTTGAAATGGGACGTTTGAGGCTTCTCCATTTTACTGACTCAAGGTGATTAACCATTGCTAGTGGTTCCCCTGCTTTCCTTAGATAATTATATCAACAACTTGATTCCCTCACACATTGCTAATATGATTATCAAATAAATGAAGCAAATTAATTGTGTATTTGGAGAGCACGTATTGACTCTAAGTACATTTTATGTTTTCAATATTATATATGCATATTTGGAGACATGCGTATGCTAATAAAATCATGCATGTCTTGCTTATTCTTTCACAAGGAAATTATAAACTAGTATATGTATGCTTACTTGTAGACAAGGTTGTTGAGTATTATAGGGCTGTTCATTAAAAAAAAAAAAAAACTGTACTGGTGTGGAACTGAATTGAATTGTTTTAAGTAAAAAAAAACTGAACTGCTTTAAGTAAAAAACTGATTTGAACTGTTCTTTAGTTCAATTTTCAAGCTCCTAAACTGAACAATTTGTATGTAGTGACTATGGTAAATTTGAATGACAAATAAGCAGGAACAGCATGGACAGCAAGTGCACACATAATAACGGCAGTGATTGGTGCTGGAGTTTTGTCTTTAGCCTGGGCTATGGCCCAATTGGGATGGATAATTGGCATATTTTCAATCCTGCTCTTTGCAATTGTCAACCTATATACTTCAAATCTTCTAGCTGATTGTTATAGATCACCAGATCCTGTCACCGGCAAGAGGAACCATTCTTACATGGAGGCTGTAAGAAGAAACTTAGGTATGTAATGTAATTAATTGCCAAATCTCATGTCATGTAATGGCAGTAATGCCACATATGACTTCGTGCCAAAGCTGAATTTCTAATCTAACTGTAATTTATTAGGTGGTAAAATGCACATGGTATGTGCATTCTTCCAGTACAGCAACCTTATTGGGCCAGCAATTGGGTACACAATAACTACAGCTATAAGTGTGGTGTAAGTTCTCTGTTTCTTTATGTTACTTTTGTGGTTTGTAGAATTAGGATGTTAGAAAACAGTAATTTTTTTAATCATGATTTTGGTATAAAGGCCGAAACCAGTGGCAAATCTTTATTTCATACAAGTGGATATTTTCCTTCCGGTATGATTTATTTCATACCAGAAAGTAGTAAATAAAGATTAATTTCAATATAGTTTATGTCTCTATAAATATTATGTACTCTGCCTCTGATGAAGAGGGTCCTATAATGTGTTGTTTCTTAGATCTCTAGCTGATAAAGGGAATCACCTAAGTAGAAATAGTAGTCAATAACTGATTTTCCAAATCTGCATTAGTAAAGCCTATAACAGCTGGAATGAGGAAGAATAGGAGAAATATTATTATGCCCTTACCAGGGGCACACCCTTTCAAATGTCACAAAATTTGACGATCAATTTTTTAATTAGTCATTGTTGGCTTTGCAAGAAACTGACTAAGCTACTAAAGTGCAAAGGTGACATCCGGGTGTGTGTAGTTGTTTGAAGTAAAGATAGTCATCATCCTGAAAGTTTGATTGCTAGAGTGCAAGACCGGTGTAAAGGTAAAATAGCTAAAGCTTACGTTATAAGCTCACCAATGAAAATAGTATGTTATTAGTATTTATAAAATAAAAAAGATCTCATGCATTGATAAAAAAAAGTCAAAGATATTAGTAAAAAGATCCAATATATTTAAAGTCAATTGTATCATTAAAGAATAACTTATTAAAAACTTACGGCATTTTTTGGTGACTTCAATTTTCATTATTCAAACTTGATTTATTGCATATTTCAGGACAATACGAAAAATCAATTGTTTCCACCAGAATGGAACTGCAGCTTCGTGCCGTTTTTCGACAAATCCATACATGATCGCTCTTGGAACTGTACAAATCGTTTTGTCTCAAATCCCCAATTTTCACAACCTGTCTTGGCTCTCAATCATAGCTGCGATCATGTCTTTTGGTTATGCATTGATTGGTGCTGGACTCTCTCTTGCTACAGTCATCCAAGGTTAATTCCCTCCTTCTTATTCACTTTTTTTGTTATCTATTTTGGTCTCATATATATTCCAGTTTTTTGTTTCGTTACCAACAACAATTACTAGTACTCCAAACTGTTGTGGAATGAAATTCAAAATATAACAGAAAAAGTTAACGCAATTAATTCAGTTAGAGTGTTAATTGGTTGTTAACACAGTGTGCATTGTAGAATAGTTTAGTATAAATACTGAACATGTATCAGTCCCAAAGTTAATGAAATTAGAAACTCTTTATCTTTAATACTTGTCTTCTCTCTCTCTATTGAGTGTATATTTTCTCTCCAACAAATTTGGTAATTAGAGCTCGTAAGTGTGGGACCTGTCAAAGTCACATAAGAGAAAGTGGTGGCAATGGTTGGGACTAGCAAAAGCATCCCTACCAACTTCCAAGATAGAAGGAACACCTAAATGAAGGTATTGTTCGATTTTCAAGATTTTTTTGAAGTTGTGACAAATGGGTATACGGTATCGAGTGAAGGTTCCAGTAAAGCCCAGAGAATAGCATACAAAGAATCATAGAAAAAAGATTGCAAGATCATGTTTCTACTACATCTAAGTGTTGATGATGCCCAATTTGAGAAGATCTCTATAGCAACCGCAACCAAGGAGGTTTGGGACATACTGTAGAAGTGTCACGCTGGTAGTGAGAAAGGCAAGAAAGTGTGACTTCAGGCTTTACAGAGGCAATATGAGATGCCAAAAATGGAGGATCTTGAGAAGGTAGCAGACTATTTTACAAGAGTCATAACTATGACAAATAAGATGAAAGCATATGGAAAAGAATATGATTGATGAAATGATTCTTGACAAGATCTTTTGTACAATGACTCCCAGATTCGATCACATAGTAGTGGCAATTGAGGAGTCAAAAGATGTAGAGCCCATGATGATTGAGGAGTTACATGGATCTCTTAAGGCTAATGAACTAAGACTAGATGAAATGAGTAATGAAAAAAGTGTTGATCAAGCATTATGGTCTCAAGCAACAAAGAAAGGGAGTGGTGATTAAAGAAAATGGAAGAAAGGAAAAGGAAAATTCAGCAAAGGGAGTTGGTCCTCTAATCAAGAACATTCAAAGGTTGATGGTGACAAACCTAAATCTTCGAATAGAAAAGGAGGGTTAGCAAAAGGCAAAAGAGGAAAGAAATTTTATAAAAGCAAAATTTAGTGCTTCAATTGTGAAAAATGGGGACACTTTGCTAATGACTGTTGGTATGGAAAAGGCAAGCAGAAAAGAACAAATGATAATGAAAGCACATGTGGTCCAAGAAGATTTAGACTCAGATATTGTTCTATTGATGGTAACCAACAATGATGATGTTGTGCAAAATGAGTCATGGTATCTTGATACAGGTTGCTTGAATCACATGACCAATCACAAGGAGTGGTTAACTGATCTTGATACATCCAGAAAGAGCAAGGTTTAATTTGTTGACGACAAAACCTTGAATGTTGATGGTGTTGGCAACATTGTAATCAAGAGAAGAGATGAAAAACCTACAATTGTGAAGAATGTGTTGTATGTACCTAGGATGAAGTGCAATATGATAAGCATTAGGCAACTAATTCAGAAAATATTCTCAGTCACCATGAAGTGAGATTTTCTTGAGTTGTTTGACTTCAGTAAGAGGTTGATTTTGAAAGCCTCACTCTCAAGGAATATAACCTTTCAAATCAACATCCATACTACTGAAGTTAAATGCTTAAAGGCTACTGAATTTAGGAGAAGTGTTAGCTTTGGCACTCAAGGTATGGTGTCATTTGAATTTCAAGAGCTTACACTAGCTTGGATCTAAAAAATTGGTTGTTGGAATTCCTTCAGTCATAATACGAGAGAAGGTGTGTGAGGTGTGTCTAATTGGTAAGCAATCAAGGAACTCTTTTAAATCAAGTTTTCCTATTAGAGCAACATGTTTATTGGATGTAGTGTACTTTGGTATATGTGGGTCATTTGAAATCCCTTCAATGGGAAGGAAACAAGTATTTCATTTCCTTTGTTTATGAGTTTAGTAGAATGATGTGGATATATTTGATCAAAGCTATGTATGAGGCTTTCGATACACTCAAAAATTTAGAGTTATAGTTGAGTGACAAAGTGGAAAGTCCATCAAAATATTAAGAACTGATAGAGGAGGAGAATACAACTCTAATGAGTTTGATGAATTCTACACGAGGAATGTAATTTTGCATGAGGTAACAACTCCCTACACACCATAACACAATGGTCTTGCAGGAAGAAGAAACAAAACAATGGTGAATATGGTAAGAAGTATGTTGAAAGAGAAGGCCTTACCACAATCATTGTAGGGGTAAAGCTATCTCAATAGTTGCCTATTTGTTGAACAAGTGCCCAACTAAGAAATTGAAGGAGAAAGTTCCTAAGGACATTTGGACAGGAAGGAAGCCAATTGTGAGTCATCTTAGAATATTTGGCTCACTTTTCTTCAAACATGGCCCTGGTCAAAGAAGAAGAAACTTGGAAGACAAGAATCAACCTATAAAGCACAAAGAAAGATTGGTTGTAAAGGGCTTTCTACAAAGGGCTAGTCTTGACCACTCAAAAGTATTTGCACCAATGGCAAGGGTTGAGACAATTAGATTGGTGGTAGTGCAAGAAGCTGGCCCCTTTTTCAACTTGATGTGAAGTTTGTATTCCTCAATGGACCTTTGAAGGAAGAGGTTTATGTCATTCAACCACCTGGATTTGAGATAAAAGGAAGAGAAGATATGGTGTACAAGCTTAAAAAGGCACTCTATGGGTTGAAGCAAGCCCCTAGAGCTTGGAATAAAAGGATTGATGCCTTTTTGGTTCAGCAATACTTTAGCAAGTGCTATATTGGGCATGGAGTATATGTAAGATTGCAAAATGGAGGATTGGATCAAGTAATAATATGCCTCTATGTTGATGATCTATTGGTTATTGGGAACAATCTTAAGGAGATTGATGATTTCAAATTTGACATGATGTTTGAATTTGAAATGATAGACTTGGGAAGACTCAGTTATTTCTTAGGTATAGAGTTTACAAATGCTTCAACCAGAACTATCTTGCACCAAAAGAAGTATGCATTAGAAATATTGAAAAGATTCAATATGACTAATTGCAACTTAGTTGTGACACCAATGGATGCAAATGCAAAACTCATGAAAGGAAATGATGATGAGAGTGTTAACAATACTCTATTCAAACAGATTGTGGGATCCTTGAGGTATTTGCGCAATAGAAGGCCTAGCATATTTTTCTTTTTGGCTTGTCTAGTCGATTTATGGATGATTTGAGAAGATCTCATTTATATGTTACAAAGAGGATAATGAGATATCTATAAGGAAATATGGGAGTATGGAGTACTCTTTCCAAACAAGGAGCAACAACTATGAAATTTCTTGTAGGATACTTTGACTCGGCTTGGAGAGGTGATAAGGTTGATAAGAAAAGTACATCTGGCTATATTTTCAAATTTCTGAGTGAACCAATCTCTTGGTGCTCAAAGAAACAACCTACTATAGCTTTCTCAACATGTGAAACTAAATATGTTGTTGGATCATTTGCTACATGTCTAGCTCTTTGGTTGAAATCATTGTTGAAGAAGTTAATTATTGATTTGAAGAAACATATGTAGTTGATGGTTGACAATAAATCAGCCATTAATCTAGCTAAGAATTCGGTATCCCATGGTAGAAGCAAACATATTAAGACTCGATTCCATTTTCTAAGAGATCAAGTGAACAAAGGGAACTTTGAATTGATTTACTATCTAACAAAAGAGCAGCTTGCAAACATACTAACAAAGGCTTTGAAAGAAAGATCATTTTGAGAAACTGAGAAAGGAGATGCATGCAGTTTCTATTTAGTGTTTGAATTAAGGAGTATTGTGGAATGTAATTTGAAATATAACAAAAACAATTAATTCTATTAGAGTGTTAATTGGTTGTTAACACATAGTGTGCATTGTAGTTTGTTTAGTATAAATACTGAACATGTATTAGTCTCAACGTTAATGAGATTAGAAACTCTTTCTCCCTAATACTTGTCTTCTCTCTCTACTGTGTGTGTATATTTTCTCTCCAACACGAACTTCTTCTACTTAAGCTAAAACTTATATTCATGCACACTTAAACACATATAAGTTTAATATAAAAAGTACATTTTTTTTTCTAAAAAAGATAGTATTGCTTTTAGAAAATAAAGTTTAAGATATTTATTTAATTGATTAATTAACACTTTGTCATATAAAATATTATTATTCAAATTTGGACTAGTGAGAAAGATACTAAAAGAAAATCATTTTTCTTTTTTTCTTTTTAGGATTCAAAATCATTCAATTGGCTGAACACTCTCTTGATTCTTCTTCTTTATATTAGGTTCTAAATAGATTATGCTTTATCTGTAATGGTTTATGAGGATTTATATATGGGTTGAAGCAGGGAAAGGAAAAAGTACATCTTTAATGGGCGGCAACAATATACAAAGTTCAGCAGATCATAACTTGTGGAACATGCTCATTGCATTAGGAAACATTGCACTTGCTAGTTGTTATTCTCAAATTGCCGTAGATATTCAGGTATGCATGCACAATAAATAAGGAAATTTGAATTTGTTGTCCACGAAATAATAGTATCATGTTTTCCAATTTCAATTATAGAATTACTTAACTTTTTCTCAAATCTCAATCTCCAAGTCATTTGATACAGAAGATGGTGTCTCTTGGTACAAATATAATCCAATTATTATATAATTATATTCACTCTTACACTTTATGGTCTTGCATGCATATGTTTATTTATTTCCTCTTAGCATTATCGAATGGCTAACAATAAAATGTGCATGAATAAAACAGTTTGCAGTAGGTTCAGGTGGTTGATACATTGGATATCAACTGCATTATATTACACTTTCTTCAAGAAAATGATACTCATGTTTAGAAGAGACAAAACAAAAAGAAATAAAATGATAGACAAAATACGAATAACATAACAATATATTTTTTTAGGTTAAACTAATCATTTCATTTCTATGATTGTCTTTATTTTATGTTTTAGTTCGTATATACGATTGTATAGTCTTAGTTCATAATAGTCTTCCATGGTTTCATTGTCATCTTTTTTGTAGCGGTTTCATTGTTAGAAAATGTTTTTTTATATTAGTAATGAGGACCAAAAATTAATTTTAATGCATGCATAGAACTAAAACTTACCATTTTCTCATACAAAGACTAAAACTTGTTGGTTGAGCAGGGTACATTATAAATTCTTTGATAATTGTCTTTAATTCCTATGAATCAAGGAAAATATAGATTAAAACTTAGAATGAGAACAATTGTAAGGACTTAATATATAGTTTAATTTGACTTCTAGAAACAATTATTTTTTTCTTCTTGCCATTGTTACACTTTAAATTATTTTGATTTTATACTGATCTGGCATGGAAAACAGGACACTTTGAGATCATCACCACCAGAAAATAAAGTGATGAAGAAGGCAAATATGATAGGTATATCCACAATGACGGTTTTCTTCCAGCTATGTGCATGCTCTGGCTATGCTGCATTTGGCTCAGAAACACCTGGCAACATCCTATTGAGCTCTGGCTTTAAAGAACCTTTTTGGCTAATTGACATAGCCAATGTCTTCATTGTGGTGCACCTGGTTGGAGCATATCAGGTTCAGACACATTGTCTTTCATCTTATGAGTTATGACATTCAAAACATTTTGTTGACAAAATTTATAGTACTTAGGGTGTAGGGTGTGTTTGAAAATCTATTTGATTGATCTTGTTAAATGGGAGTTTTATAATTAATTACCAACACATTAATATAAAAGCAATGTGATTGTTAGAATGGGTTGAACATATAGGTTTAGTTGGACAAAACTGGTATATAAAGTCTAAAGACTAAATATGTATAAAAAAGAAGGAAAGACTAATGACTAAATACAAATGTAATTTCTAGATTAAAATTTTGATTTTGTAGGCATTTCATAAACTTATAGGAAAATTGGATCCACTAATGACATGCTAGTATGACATTTTAATGAAGTTGTATAACTAATTTTAATAAGTTTCACGGTAAAACTTAGAAAAAAATTTAAAATTTTCTTGGTAAATTTTACAATTAAGCTTAGAGGATTGTTAGAAACACACTTCTTCAAACACATTATTTTTAATTCATTAAAATTTATTTAAAACTACAAACACAAGAGAAAGAATCATTAAATATGATGACAGACCAACAAAATTTCTTCATTTTCAATCAATTTCTACTAATAAAAAAGTATGTTAGCAGTATGTTTCTAACATTTCTCATAGCCTTATAATATATAACTCTTGTGAAATAAATTTATTAAATTGTTGATCTTTTCCTTTTGTGAATTTCAATTACTTGTTCTAATAAGTTTACTGATCAAAAGAATGAATAAATTGTGGTAGGTTATTGTCCAACCTATTTTTGGTGCAGTTGAAACATGGGCTAGAGAAAGGTGGCCAAGCTCAAGTTTTATTAATAGGGAATACCCTTTGATCATCGGGAGAATGAAGTTCTGCCTTAGCTTCTTTAGGCTAGTTTGGAGGACCATATTTGTGGCAGCAGTGACTATTCTAGCCATGGCAATGCCTTTTTTCAATGAGATGCTTGCCCTTTTGGGGGCCATTGGGTTCTGGCCAATAACAGTATATTTTCCAGTGGAGATGTACATTGCAAGAAAGAAGATAAAGAAAGGAGCAATGAGATGGCTTGGACTTAAAACATTGAGCTTGGTTTTCATGTTACTATCACTGGCTATAGCAATTGCTGCCATTCATGGGATGAATCAAGCTCTTCGCAAGTACAAGCCCTTCAAGTATAAAGCGTAGCTAGTGAGTTGTGAGTGTAATGTGAAAACTTTCAAAGCATGCTCAATAATAAAAGGAGTTGAAAGAAAAGAAAAGAAAATCTATGGTTAAGTCCTATTTTAAAGTTAAAACTTGAAAATAAAACCTTTATAACTAACGGAAAAAAATTATTTAACAATTTACATTTTTCATTTTACCTTAAAAGGGATTATCTAGAAAAAGGAGTAGAAGGAGAGTGACATGAAAGCCAAAGAGAGGAGAGACAAAAGATCAGAAGTCATTTTTTTTTCATTCATCCAAGTTTATTATTTAAAGGGTAAGTAGTCAAATTTGTATTTGAAAGTGTGATGTGATGATAAATTGGTCCCTAAAAGATGAAAAATATAAATTTAGTTCAAAATGTGAAAAAAATGCAACAAATCAATTATGTTATTAAATTTTTTAAACCATTTTTTCATTAAGTTGTAATGTTAAATTTGACAATAAACTATATTTTTTTACTAACTTGACATTAATTTGCAAAGTTTCGGGATCAATTTATCATTAAATTGTTTGTATGACTAATTCGTCACATTTTTTACACATCCAGGGACTAAATTTAAATTTTTCATCTTTCAGAGATCAATTTGTCAATGTCTTGGACTCTTAAGGATAAATTTGACTATTTACCCTTATTTAAAACTACTAGTATTTTAAATTGAGGATAGCATGTAATAAATGTTTTTTTACATAATTAGAATGTATGATAAATAAATATTTTTTATTTTATAAAATATATTTTGGACTCACAATAAATAATTTAAATTGTGATATAATTTTATTTTTAATAATTGACACTTTAAATTTTTTATTGAAATTCATTTTAGACATTGAGATAAAAAAGATAGAATAAAAGAGATTTGTGATTTTTTTGTCTTGAGTCAAACATCACCCGTATCTCCAACTTTACCGAGTCATAAATTAATCTCATTTGTGGTGCATGATTATCATTGACTCAAGGAAATTTTACATATGAAGCGAATCTAACATGAGTCCTTATGCTAAATAAATTGTTTTCAAGTGAATGTTCTGAGCGACCTTACACCACCGTGACAATTCTCTGGTTAAGAGATTAGTGATTAAGAATATGAATATATAAATAAAGATAAGATATAGTAGTTTGAAATAGTTGAGAGAAAATTTAGAGGAGCACTAGTAGTCACCACATCGGCACTCAACAAGGGTGCAACGACAGTGGACGACGGAACCATGATAGCACCAACTGAAATGGCTTGCACATTAACAGCAGCAGCAGGAGCGACCTCCTAACAAGGTACAGCAGGAGGAGGTGGAGGAGTAGCAGTAACAGTAACAACAACATTGGTAGCAGGAGCCTTGATGGCCACTGGAGCTTGAGGCATATCTTGCACACATGAACGATGACCTACATCGGGCGTTAACCCTACAGCTTGCCTCACAACACGGAGGCTCAAAGGGGCCTTCAACTTTTTACGGAAAGATGGCCTAACACACCATCATCTTGTTTCCTCTTTGCCATAACATAGAACGGGGTACCAGGGATGACCTCTACAACAACAACAACACGACCAACCTTACCAGCAAATTGACCCCCTTCTCCAACAACAGAAGCAGTAGTAGATGGTGGCACAACACCACCAGCAAGTCCATCCTGATTTGCAAGTGGCCTCCAAGAGAAGTCACCCATAATACCTGCAAAATGAGCAACAACAATACAAGCAAGTGTTAGTTTCGACCGACACTGACCTCAAACACAAAAGAGGACAATGATAGGCAATTTACTATTCAAGGAAGCTAGGGGATCACTTGCCAAGGGAAGAGACAGAATGGCCCGCGTGTCCAGTGCGGCCGGCAGCTACTCCAAAATATCTTTGTTAAGCCTCTCCACAAGGGTCAACAAATCCTCGTCCAAAGACTTAAACCTGGTGGGGTCAGACTGCCAATAGAACGGGAAGCGGGGCTCCCCGTCCATGTTAAACATCAGCTGTAAACCATCATCCACGACATCAGCAGCCAAGATCTTAAACAAATGATGCTTAAAATGGCGAAAGATGTTTGAGTCAAACTTAATAGCTTCTTGGACACACTGTTCAAGGAGACCCAACCAATCTTGCTAGTTAATTTCATCTAGAAGAAAAATAAAAAGACCGATGCACTGGGCTGGATGTTGAAGAAAGGGCACAAAATTTCAAAAGCTCTCACATTGCCCAACTATTTGGTGGAGCTGAGAAGGAGCCACATTTAAGTGCTCAAGAAAAACACATTGGAAAGTGATCAAGGGGAGAATGAGACCCAAGACCTCAAACAAACACCTATACATAAAGAAGAAGGGTGGACTGCTCGGCGTCGCCCTCAAGAAAGGGAAGTCATCACTCCCGCAGGCCTGAACAAATATCTTGCAGGAGTCCTCAAGTCTTGCTAGCTTCACTTGGTGTTGTAGACCAATGATGCTCACTGCAAAGGTGAGAGAAGACTTGTACTTCAGAACATCATCCCTCACCTACTCATAGCCAACGATGGTAGGTGGGGACGATGGTGACCCAGCGCTATGACTGTGTCACACGTAAGGAGACACCTTGACATCTCCCCTGCCACTATCTCTCCCTACTCCCTCGGAAGTAGAAGGGGGAGGATCACAGTAACTAGGACACACTCCCTGGAAGCAGTGGAAGGCTGTGCTGCCCCATGAAGGCGAGAACTGTTTCCATTAGTACGGTGTGAAGCCCTTACTCTATCCGATGAGGAGGACTCATTGTCGGAGAGACCACAACAAGTATCTTCTGAGGAAGAACGGTCAATGGAATGACCTCCCAGTCCATCAAGGGTTGCTGAATCAAACCCCCGGAATCACTATCACCCATGGCGATGGCAGAGTCAGACAAAAATGAAGACATTATCAAAAACAAAATACCTTAAAGGATTGAAGAAGATGAATGGGGAAGAAAGAAAATTGCAAGAAGCAAGCAAGATAGCAAAGAGGATTCAAGAGACAGGAAATCATAGTGATAGTGCCCCAGAATCAAACTTCCCTTCTATTTAAAGAGGAGGCAAAATCTTCGGTAACTTGCAGGAGCTGAAGTGGTGCCCTAAAATTTTGCACCACAATGCAGCCCCACTCACACACGAACCACGTCTCCAGTATGTATCCACTGAATAAGTGACACGTATGCAAGAGTATTGTGTTTGCGCTGCACACACTTGCGACAGAACATCGAATGTAACGTTTGTCTTCAATGCACCCTCCTGTTGGATCAAGTGGCCTCAGAATAATTAAGAAGGGGGGTTGAACTAATTATTCCTAAACCTTTACTAATTAAAGATTTACTCTTCTAAGGCTTTTACTATGTTGTTAAGTAAATGAAGAATAGAAAAGAAACTTAACCAAAAGTAAAAGCGAGAATTAAAGTGCACAGCGGAAATTAAAAGAGTAGGGAAGAAGGAGACAAACACACAAGAGTTTTTATACTGGTTCGGCAACAACCCGTGCCTACATCTAGTCCCCAAGTGACCTACGGTCCTTGAGATTTCTTTTCAACCTTGTAAAATTCCTTTACAAGCAAAGATCCACAAGGGATGTACCCTCCCTTGTTCTCTTTGAACAACCTAGTGGATGTACCCTCCACTAGAACTGATCCACAAGAGATGTACCCTCTCTTGTTCTCAGTCAACAACCCAAGTAGATGTACCCTCTACTTGTACCACAAAGGATGTACCCTCCAATGTGTTAAGACAAAGTTCTCAGGCGGTTAAACCTTTGAAACTTTGTGAATGGGGATACAAAAGAATTCTTAGGCGGTTAGTCCTTTGAAATCTTTTGTATATGGGAAAGGGAAGAATCAAAATAATTCTCAGACTGTGTCATTTTGAATTCTTTGACAAGGGAGAAGGGAGACACAAAAGAATTCAGGCGGTTAGTCCTTTGTTCTTTTGAAAAAGGGAGAAGAGAGACAAAAAGAATTCAGGCGGTTAGTCCTTGGTGAATTCTTTTTTGCAAAGGGAGAAGGGAATGAAAAAGATGAATAGCACAGTTTTCAAGGTTTGGAAAACCAGAAAACTTTGGAAAGCTTTTGGCAAAAGAAAGAAGAAGAAGTTCAAAGAGATTCAGAAATCAAAGTGGAAAAGTTGTTGTCAAAAGAATTGTTGAATGAATTATATGTATTTGAAATGCAAATCAAAGTGTTGCTTTTATAGACTCTTCATGTCTGGTCAAGAGAACCATTAGAAGAGTTATAACCTTTAGAAAAACATAAAAATCATTTGGAAAATTTACAACTTTTAGAAAAACTTGAAAACTATTGGAAGAGTTACATCTTTTGATTTTGTTCAGAAACTATCACTAGTAATCGATTACCAAATCAGTGTAATCGATTACACAAAGCTTTTTTATTTGGTAATCGATTACACAAAGCTTTTTTGTGAAAGGATGTGACTCTTCACATTTGAATTTGAATTTGAATTTGAACGTTCAAACACACTGGTAATCGATTACCAAATCATTGTAATCGATTACAACATTTTGAAATCAATTGGAACGTTGTAAATTCAGTTGAAAGCTTTTTGAAAACCATTTTGCTACTAGTAATCGATTACAATAATCTGGTAATCAATTACCAGAGAGTAAAAACTCTTTGGTAAAAGGTTTTGAGAAAAATTCATGTGCTACTCAGTTTTTGAAAAAAACTTTTTAATACTTATCTTGATTGAGTCTTCTCTTGATTCTTGAATCTTGAGTCTTGAATCTTGATTCTTGGAACTTGAATCTTGAAACTTGATTCTTGAAATCGAATTTCCTTTTGAACCTTGAAGTGTTCTTGATTCATTCTTGAACTCATTCCTTGATTCTTGAAGTCATCATCTTTGTTAACATGAAGTGTTCTTGACTTTTGAGCTTTTTGTCATCATCTTTGTTATCATCAAAACTCCTTGAATCAATCTTGATTCATCATAAAGCTTGCTTCTACATCTCTAACAGTCAGAAAAAGGAAGAGTTGTCGAATATAAAAACTTCCCTCACCTGACATGTCACACTTAGCTTGCAAGATCAAAGGCATGTCCATCACAGACAACTTGACAGAAGCAGCTCAGACAACACTTGTCCAAGCTCGGGGGCTTGACTAGCCTAGTAGGTCTGCAATTCTTACACTTGTTGAGGTTTCCACACTCAACACCAGGCAATATTCATCAATACTTGGGGGCTCAACAAACTTGTCACCTTCTACTTGTCAATGCTACTACCCCGAACATCAGATAATTTCCCTTGACACGGGACAATCTCCTTCGACACTAGACAACTTCTTCCCCCCGCAAGCCAGCTTAGAGCTTAGGGTGCTTATGTACTATCCATGGTCCACAAAGTATATGCGAAACCCTACATGGCACTCCGAGACACGTGTCAACCCGCCACATCAGCCTTGGAATAGGAGCATGGACACCCGACCCTTAGCAATTGGACTTCCTAACTGACAGGTTATCACTAACCTCTTATTATTTGAATATATTTGAATCTCCTTATCTCTTGGCAAGTATTTAATTATCTACAAACTACACATTACCTATAAGCTATCGGCTCTTATCTATAAGCCAAGAATTATCTGTAAAGGCTATAACAGCCCCTACAAATAAGGACCCACAGCTCCACTCCTTTCCTATAAATATCAGGTTCCATCGAACTCTCAACACATCCCACAAACACTAGCACATGAGCAAACACACCTATGCACAACTCTATCGATCGCTCACTCGAGCTTACATTTACACATATACACACCACTAGAAAAACCGAATTCAACATCGCAAGTTCAACGTCGGTCCTCTGAAAACCGTTGTTATTTTTAAAATGATGGCATTTTTGTAAATAAAAAATATTTTAAAGACGGTTTTTATGAAAACCACCTTCGTGAAACTATAATCCACAGACGGTTTTTTCACAAAACCACTGTTGATATCAAGTATTCAAAGACGATGGTTTTGAAAACCGTCTTTGAATAAAGACCCCTTTTTATTTTTACCTCTTCTAGTTTGGTTTCCGCCGCGTGAAAGAAAATGTGGCTGATGAGATTCTAGGTCATTCTCCTCTCCCCCTCCCTCCAATCCTTCCACCCCGTCGAAGCCATCCACTCCTCCATCGTGCCTCTTCTTCTGCTCCATCGTGTTGCTTCTTCATTGTGAGATCGAGAAGCCTCAAACCTGACAAAACCGACAATGGCGGCCATGACTCCACGTGCGGAAAGGGTAGGTGGGGCTAGTGGATGAAAGGACCATTCGCGATAGCATCCTCTGTTTCTTCTTCTTCCTCCTCATCCTCTTGCAAGAACAAAAAGTCTGATCTGAGATTGCTTATTGGCATGCTGGGTGCTCCACTCGCCCCCATCCACGTGTGCACCATGAACCCTTTCCCTCACCTCAGCATCAAAGACATCCCAGTTGTTAGTCCCCTCTTCTTGTTAAGTTGGTTATATTTATAGATCATATAGACCTAGGTTCAAAAATAGTTTCATTTCTCTTAATTGGTTTAGAAAATATTTTTTAGAAACACAAAAAAACTTGCTCTTTTACATAACCACTTGACAATTCAAGTGCTTTGTTGCTTATGATGTCTCACAAACTTCCAACATTTCAATTTGATCCTTGTTCTTCCAGCAAGTAAGAAAAATGTTGAGAACCACAAATGATTATGTTTTAGGAGACTAGGAGTTTAGCTGCGCCTTTGCTCTTGTATTAGGGTTTCAGGTTTCCAAATGATTCAAACAAAAATTTACAAATAGATCCGATTCTTTATTTAAAGGTTGATTCTTTATTTTCTTTTTGAGAAATAAGTGAATCTATAAGTTTATATTTGCAACTTCATGCAGGAAATTCCCCATAAATCCTCTAGATTCATGTACAACACAGATAAGACTTTTAGATGAAGTTGGGTGTAAATTACTGTGAAGTATCTAGAAATAATCTTTTAAATGGTATGCCAGGTGAAACTTAAAAAATCTGGCAACATGACAATCTATACAAAATTCAACAATCATCAATTCTACATGTGCAAAATGCAGCTGGGCTAGGCAATGTTGTGCATTTATCCAGAAAAGGAAAGTACATAGACTAGATATGTACAAATTTTTAGAATTTTCATGCTATTACCTTGGTCAAGTTATATACTACATTGAAATCACTCCCCTGCACCCAACAGAGGAACAAATCCCCTGCTCTATAGCTATCCTTTGATTCTATTAACAAGAACATGCCAAATTAAAAAGAAAAAGAAAATAAAGTCACATTTGTAAGTAACTGCAAAAGAAGCGCTCATAAGTCAGCATCAATAGATATTATCATTATTATGTCATGTTAACCATTTTGTTAAGTCACATTTAGAAAATTGAATTGGAAAATGTGTGTGAATGAGTATTATCACTTTTTTTTATCTTGTAGGAGACTTCTTCTGCTTAGTACATATTGCAGCAGTACATTTCTGCCAGTGGAGGGCAGAGGCTTCAGAATTTGATTAACAATGCATATGCCACGGGAAAGGTAAGGACGATAGCCTCTGAGTTTGAGACCACATGCAAGGTTTTGTGAGCCTGTAAGCCCGTGAGACTTGTTGAGTTTGATTTGACTGTGAAAAGAATAAGAAATTTTATAGTGTTCCTCTTTGAACTTACTCTGTACTTCTCCCTTTTGTTTTTATTTTTTATTTTACTTTTATATGGTTTCTACTTTGTATTTCAAATCTTGTTTCATTAGTTTAAATACATGTCTATTAACTTTTACTGATTCCTTCACAGCTTCATGCTTGAAGAGGGTGAAGCTTGCTCTAACTTGTATAGCAGGTATTCTTGTGATTATGTGCTGAAGAGGCTAATGCTCTCTTTATTTCTCTCTCACACACATAGTATTTGTGCTTCCTATTTTCACTTTTTCTATTTGAATGATGCTTCCTATCTGGAACCACACATTAAAATTACGGTAAATGCTATTGCTTGATTTATATATATGAAAATTTTGTATTTTCCAATAAAGAGTGTATTGCTAGTATACTCCTTATCCTCAAATTCAAAGTTTATATTCACTTGCTCGTTGTAATTCTTTAAAGATATTGTGACAAAAATGAAACAACTGTGCTGAGATAACTCACATCATTGGACAATTGAGATGCAATGTTGATACGAATAGCGCTACTCTATTCTACTGCTCAGCTAAGGAACTAAGGAAAGCTAATTGAGGTAATTGTTCTCTTCATTTCTTATTTCCTCTGTTCCTTATTTATATATTTTCTTACGAAATATCCTATAGTTTGTTATAACAGAATTGTGAATATTGCCACTAATAAGGTAATGATAATAAAACGTGCAAAATGCTAACAAATAGAGGAACATATTCTAGAAGCTGTTGTGTTGAATCAAGCATATGCTGCAACAACCTTCATACAGACTCCTTAAGGTACTGGGCCTGTGTTGGTATCCGTTGAATTGCTATCATTACCCACCACTTCAAAACAACCTTGTCCTCATGGTTGGACAATAAAACAAGTGGAAACAGAGGTGAGTTTAGAAAATAGGAGGTGATGCAATCCTACCCCGCAAGGGCATTGGATAAAAGACTCCAAGTAGATTGGGCCAGAGATCCAAGGGAAGGCCCTAGGGTTCTCATGAGCCATAGGATAGATTTCGAGCCCATGGGCTAATTATGAGCCCACTTATCTTTGTAAATATTAGAATAGGTTTTTCCTTCGTTTGGGCCTTGTATTTTGGCCATTCTAGTTGTATAGGGTTTTAGCCTTGTATTTCGAGGTATTTTGAGTAGTCTTTGTAGTAGGGACTTTTTTGTTTTTTCATGTATCTTGTCGTGGGGGTGAGCTTAGCTATTATAGGGGATGTGTAGCTAAGCTCTAACTTCTCATCTCAAGGAGGTGAGCTTAGCTATTAGAAATGTGTGTGTAGCTAAGCTCTAGCTTCTTTAGGAATCTTCTCAAGGAAGCTTCTCAAGGAGGTGAGCTTAGTTATGAGAGGGGTGCGTGTAGCTAAGCTCTAGCTTCCCAAGGAAGTTTTCTCAAAGAAGCTTCTCAAGGAAGTTTTCTCAAGAAAGCTTCTCAAGGAAGCTACCTAGTCTATAAATAGAAGCATGTGTAACACTTGTTGTAACTTTGATGAATGAGAGTCTTGTGAGACACAACTCAATGTTCAACTTCTCTCCCTTTTTCTTCCTTCAATTTCGTGCTCCCCTCTCTCTCTTTCTCTCCCTCTTTCTTTTCCTCCATTGAAGCATCCTCTCCAAGCTTCTTATCCAAGGCTTATCTTGGTGGTGAAGCTCCTTCTTCGATGGCTTATTCCCTAGTGGATGACGCCTCCTCTCACCTCTTCTCCTTTGTCTTCTGCTATATCTCCATGGTGGAAAATCACCATTAAAGGACTTCATTGAAGTTCAAAGATCCAGCCTCCATAGAAGCTCCACAAGCAAGCTTCCATCAGGAGGTACGCTAGGGAAGTTACTTTGTTTGTGGGCTGGTTTAGGCCTAACAATATTAATGTCTGAAGCAGTAAGCGAGTGTGTGATTCGTGCCACGAAACTGAACGGCCAAGGAGAGGAGTGGGTGTGTGACCCGCATCGTGGAGCAATCAAGGGAGGTGTTAAAGACGGTGGCGGAGATGATGGTGGAGGCGGTGGCTTCGGAGGTGGTGGTGGATGTGGCGGCGGTCGTTGACGTCAATGACAAACGGAGCAAAGCGGAGTCGCAATAGCAAAGAGAATCCAAATCCAACACGGACGAATCCGGTGCGTGACGGCAGCATCCCCGAGCAGGAAGATGTCATTGTCAGAGGGGATCTTGTGGTAACGGCGGGTGTTGGTGCGGAGTGGCAGAGGCCACAGCTGGATGGACTGGAAGTGGCAGTTAATGTCAGCACGGTGGTGCTACCACACACTGACGGGGAAGTCGATGGTGTTGGAATCGATTCCAATAATAGAACTATCTCGTTGTCCAGTCATGGGAGGAGGCACGTGAGAGCGAGGTGGAGGAGCTGGCGGTGTCGGTGGTGGTTGCGCTGAAGGAGGAAACGATGGCGACGGCGGTAGCGGTAGTGATGGTGGTGGTGGTTGCGCTAAAGGAGGGAACAATGGCGGCGGCGGTGGTGGTGGCTGAGCTGGAGAAGGTGACGGGGAGCGTTGGCGAGAGATCAGGGTATCCAGTCTCAGGCTAATGAGATCTAGTTTGAAGAGCATGGAAGCGTGGAACGCGTCTAAACGAAGGTGAGATGCATGGAGATCGGAATCCACTGCGGTGAGGTTGACCATGGCTGCCTCGAGCCGGTCCAAGCTGGCGTCGAGAGGTTCGGCATCTGCCATTGAAGAACGACAGAGAAGGGGGCAGGTCGGACCAATTGATACGAATAGTGTTACTCTATTCTACTGCTACAACTAAGGAACTAAGGAAAGCTAATTGAGGTAATTGTTCTCTTCTTTTCTTATTTCCTCTGTTCCTTATTTATAGATTTTCTTACAAAATATCCTATAATTTATTATAACAGAATTGTGAATATTTCCACTAATCAGGTAATGATAATAAAACGTGCAAAATGCTAACAAATAGAGGAACAGATTCTAGAAGCTGCTGTGTTGAATCAAGCATATGCTGCAACAACCTTCATACAGACTCCTTAAGGTCCTGGGCCTATGTTGGTATCCGTTGAATTACTATCAAATGCCTTGTTCATGATTACATTCTATGTGTTGCTGTCATGTGCCAAGTTAAAAGTTTAAATAGTGCCAGTTAAAATTGGAAAGTTAATGCCTCTAGAACTCATTAACGAATATACTGCTTTATAGTATGAGCCATATAGCCAGTTTTATATAGAAATTTATATTGTCACAGTGATTTTTACCTCTCCAAGTTCAGGGATAAGCAAAGGTGCACTGGCCAGAATAGTCTTAAGTGCAATTGCCCTCGCAGTTACATTATCTGCAATTTTTGCCATTCTTATATTAAGAATACGCTTAAGAGATTATCATACACCTTCCAAACGGACAAAAGGTGAGTACCTTATAATGAATAGCCTAGTCTATTACTATTTCCTCTCTTTGACTTGTTTTCAGTGCCCCGACTCTGTCACCATCTAAAGTCTAGATGTTATTGCACCTAATTTTATTTTGACACCACATTCTAAATTTAATTTAAAAATATCATCATTCAGAATAATCTTAATGTTTTCATATTAACCTTTTGGGACTATTCCTGTTGGCATGGACTTTCATATTTTGAAGAAATAAATTGATTTCCTGAAAGAACTGCCAGAAGCATATATAGAGCCTGTTTGGATACAAGGCTAAAAGCTCTTTTAAGAGCTTCTCTACTAAAAAAACTCTATATTTCCAGTAGAAAAGATCTCAAAAGCACTTGTGACTTGTATCCAAACAGGTCTATAGTCATCTTTTGCTAATGAATATAATCTTCAGAATATCAGAAGCCTTCTCTTTGCAGTTAATCATGTCCTGACTCGAGATAGATCTGCCTATGGAAAATAAATATTTGATTAGACAGTTTATTCCATTACATAGACATGATATTATGAACAAAAAAAATTTAGTATAATAATTTTATGAAGAAAAAAATTTAGTATCTTTATGTACTATATTTATTGCAAGTGGCGATTCATTTAAAAGTATAATGAACGTTGTTACAAAAAGTATGAATATATATGCATGTTATTTACCTTATCAAATGTAAAAAACAATTTAAACTCTAGTTTCATTTAAAAGTATAATGAACGTTGTTACAAAAAGTATGAATATATATGCATGTTATTTACCTTATCCAATGTAAAAAAAAATTTAAACTCTAGTTACAATATTCATCTATGAGCCACATAGATTTAACTTAAAGTTTTTAGCAAATATACTTTTTCCTATATTTTTTGTCATACTACTTTAAAATTACCTGCTCTCAGTTAAATTTATTGTCTTCCTGTTTTGTACTTGGAGGTCACAATGAAAAAATTATTACTATGAATTACTGATGCTAACCATATCTAATTTGTTGTTCACTTATAAGAATGAGTTGATTGAGATATATCCTAAACATAATCTTCTATTTGTACTTTGGTGGTAATGATTCTCTTCTTCCACATCCAAGTGGCCTTGGTCAACATGTACCTCTCCAAGAATACATTGAAAATATGAGAAAGATTGTTATCCATCTGAAGGTAAACTTGTAAGAATTAATGTCTCATGTGAGAGACATGTGACTTATGTAGGGACTAATAAGTAAATAATTAACAATTAAGGGCTAAATTGTAATTGGGCTTAATAGGAGAAGTTTCTAGAACTAACTGCTACTTGATGGGAGTAGTGGTTATAAAAGGGGCTTAATATCCACTAACGTGAAATAAGGTCCCCTTCCTGACCAGAAAGTGTTCCCTCTCACCCATAGCCATCACGAACGGAGAGAGGCAGAAAAGAAAGGCCTAAGGAAGTGAAATCTTATTTCTCTCATCTTTCAAGGAAATCAAAGTGCACTGGAGAGAAATTCCTATGGAGAAAGGTACAAGTATTCCTATGGAGAAAGGTACACATCATTATCTATTGTTGTTTATTGATAGTTTGTGAGAACCATAGGTTTCAAGATCCTATTGTTTCCTATAATTGATAGTCTAGGAAACCCCTTAAGAAATTTTTACATGTGGTATCAGAGCATGCGTTATGAAATTTATGATTCTCCAAGAATGATTTAATTTTTTCCAATTATGCATGAACCCTAATTATGAAATTTAGGGATAATTTAATTTCTTCAAATTATGCATCAAACCTAATTATGAAATTTAGGGATTTTAATTTGTGTTACATGTATTTTTAATTAATGTTTTAATAACGTGTCTTTCGCATTAATTATGTTTTTCCGCTGCAAAGTATGAGATTTTGTATGAAAGGAATATTATACAAAAATTTCAAAAGAAAGCTTCTGCTGCATTTTTTTTAATGGAGAAAGCTTTTATTTTTAATGGAGGGAGCTGCCCAGATTTAATTACATTAACGTTATTTATATATTCATGAAGAAAGCATTCACGGGCCTGCTTCCTTTTAATTCCCAATGTTTTGAAAAAGTCATATAATGTGAGAAAGCCACGTTACTGTGTAAGTTTCAACTTTTTGAAAAGCACTAGCACGTATGTTACGTTGATTACAGGGTATAAATATTATGTAAATTTGGAAAAAGCCATTGTGGCTACCACTATCTATTTATAATGAAGAAAGAAAGCGTGAGTTGCAATTCCAATTCATTGAAAAGGCTGCGCTGCATTACGTTCCTAGAAGAGGGAAGATAAGAAATTTTGGATATTGCTATTTGCAACCCATTTTGCTATTTCTAGTCCCACTTGTGTTTTTTTTTTCTTCTAGAAATTATTATTAAACGTAATTGAAGGATTGAAAGTTTATATCTTGTAATTAAATTAACGTGAATGCTTTGAAATTATTGGTAGCAGCAAATATATGTATATGCTACATATTTGCTTGAATGTGTTTGAATGCAAAAACATAAATAAATACAAATATTATTTTATGGCCTGGAATGAAATTAATAGAATGACTATGAATTGTTAATAGCAATAAGTATGTGCAGACCATATATAATTGATTGAAATTAAATGTATGTTGAATTTGTTAGTCACCAAAGTGACCAAATTTGTAAGGTTATTTAATTCCAAATTAATGATATTTCAATTATATTTGGTTGGAATTAAATGTATGTTGAATTTGTTAGTCACCAAAGTGGCCAAATTTGTAAGGTTATTTAATTCCAAAATTAATGATTATTTTGATTACTCATAGAATAATGGATGCTAAATTATATGGTTATTGATTTATGGGTAATTGAAATTCATTGTTATAAGGCATTTATGGATCGCGCAAAGGTTGATTAGTTGTTCTTATAATTAATGAATATAATTGTAGGCAATTTGTATGTATCATTAGTTTTATTTATATGCCCAAAGGAAATAGATACTACTAATTGATGCATATTTAATTGCCAAATAATGTTAAAATTTTATTAGCATCATTATGTTTGTATGTTGTGTATTGGTGTATCACCCAAATGAGAACATCAATATACATTGTCCGTTATTTGAATGAATCATATGTATGACATGTATTTTATGTCTCAAAACACTTATGTGAATTTTATTATATAATACATGTTTTGAATTCATTGGATTCTGATGCATCATCTGTACCAATTTTAATGGGCTTAACTTCTCTGACAAAAATGAGCAAGTCCAATTTCACCTTAGTGTTTTGGATCATGATCTTGCTATGTTGGAAGAGAAGTTTGTTACTATTATTGATGCTAGTAGCAATGAAGAGAAAGTTCATTATAAAACTTGGGAAAGATCTAACAGACTCAGCCTAATGTTGATGAGAATGACTGTTGCAGACAGTATTAAGACAACTCTCCCTAAAATCAAAAGTGCTAAAAGGTTTATAGGATTAGTGGGAGAGTATTCTCAAACAGTTGATAAGTCTGTTGTTGGGACATTAATGAGTACATTGACCACCATGAAGTTTGATGGTTCACGTACTATGTATGAACATGTCATTGAGATGACAAACATTACAGCAAGACTTAAGACCTTGGGAATATAATGGTTGTGAATGAGAACTTTCTTGTTCAGTTTATTCTAAACTCATTACTGTCTGAGTTTGGTCTGTTCTAAATGAACTATAATACCATGAAAGATAAATGGAATGTGCATGAATTGCACAGTATGTTAGTTCAGGAAGAAACGAGGCTTAAGAATCAAGGAAGTCACTTAGTCTATTATGTTAGCCACCAAGGGAATCAAGGAGCTTAAAAATAAATTTATGAAGAAGCATGATAAAGGCAAAGGGTCATTAAAGAACAATGACGACTCTTTGCAAATCCAGAAGAAAGGTATCAAAGGGCAATAATTGTCAATTTTGTGAAATCAAAACATTTCCAAAGGGATTGCCTAAAGTGTAAGTCTTGGTTCGAAAAGAATGGTGAGCTTAATGCTCATGTATGTTTTGAATCAAACTTAACTAAAGTTTCCCATGATACATGATGGATTAATTCTGGATGTATGGCTTATGTTTCTAACATTATGCAGAGATTCCTTACAATTCAAACCATAAGCCCAAATGAGAAGTTTATTTTCATGGGGAATGAAGTGAAAGCTCTAGTGGAAACAATTGAGACTTATTGTTTAAAACTCAACACTGGACATCGTTTAGATTTGCTGGAAACTCTTTATGTACCTAGTTTATCTAGGAATTTAGTTTCATTATCTAAACTTGATGTTACTGCATACTCTTTTAATTTTGGTAATGGATGTTTCAATTTATTTAAGTATAATCATCTCATTGGTACTGGTATTCTTGTGATGATTTATATAAATTGGAAATAGACAATTTGTATGCTGAAACTGTTTCAACTCTGCATCATAATGTTAGCACTAAACATAGTTTAGTGAATGAACGATCTGTTTTTTTGTGGCATAAACGTTTAGGTCACATTTTTAGAGAAAGGATGAAAATATTAATAAAGAATGAAATTCTTCCTTATCTAGATTTTATGGATCTAAATATTTGTGTGGGTTGTATTAAGGGAAGACAAGCAAAACATACAAAGAAAAGAGCTACAAGAAGCACTCAACTTCTTGAAATTGTGCATACTGATATTTGTGGACCTTTTGATGTTAGTTATTTCGGAAAGGAATGATACTTTATCACCATTATTGATGATTATTCACGTTACGGTTATGTCTACTTACTGCCCGAGATTTCTTAGGCAATGGATGCCTTAGAAATTTACTACAATGAAGTAAAAGGGCAATTAGACATAAATGTGAAAATTATTAGATATGATAGAGGTGATGAGTATTACGGAAGATATGATGAAACTGGGCAACACCCAGGTCCATTTGCTAAGCTTGTTCAAAAACGTGCATTTGTGTGCAATACACAATTCCCGGTACACCACAACAAAATGGTGTATCAGAAAGGCATAATAGAACTTTAATGGATATGGTTAGGAGTATGTTAATCAATTAGACTTTACCCATATCTTTGTGGATGTATGCCTTGAAAACTGCCATGTATTTGTTGAATAGGGTTCCTAGTAAGGCAGTTCCAAAGACATCTTTTGAACTGTGGACAAATAGGACACCTAGTATAAGGCACCTGCATGTTAGGGGTTGCCAGGCAGAAATAAGAATTTACAATCCGCAAGAAAGAAAATTGGATGCAAGAACAATCAGTGGATATTTCATTGGTTATCCAGAAAAGTCAAAGGGGTATATGTTTTATCGTCCTAATCATAGTATGAGAATTGTCGAAACTGGAAATGCAAGATTCATTGAAAATGGTGAAATCAGTGGGAGTACAGTTCCACGAGAAGTGGAAATTAAAGAAGTTAGAGTGCAAGTCCCTTTAGCTTTTGCCTCTAGCAGTAAGGTGATTACTACTTCAGTTATTGCTACAAACAGTAATGAAGAAGTACAACACAATGATGAGCCTATGATACATAATGAACCTATTATGGAGGAACCACAAGAAGTAGCATTAAGAAGGTCTCAAAGAGAAAAGGAGACCAGCTATTTCGAATGATTATGTGGTATGCCTACATGAAATAGAAACAAACTTAAGCATTAATGATAATGATCCAGTTTTGTTTTCATAAGTTGTAAGTTGTGATAGTTCTAAGAAGTTGTTAAATGCCATGAAAGAAGAGGTAGATTCCATGGAACATAATGGTGTTTGGGACCTTGTAGAATTATCAAGGGATTGTAAGAGAGTTGGTTGTAAGTGGGTCTTCAAGACTAAACGTGACTCTCATGGCAACCTTGAACGTTACAAGGCTAGACTTGTTGCTAAGGGATTTACTTAGAAAGATGGCATTGATTATAAAGAGACGTTTTCACCCGTCTCACGAAAGGATTCTTTGAGGATTATTATGGCATTAGTAGCCCATTATGACTTGGAGCTACATCAGATGGATGTGAAAACTGCCTTTCTTAATGGAGATTTAGAGAAGAATGTTTGTATGGACCAACCAATGGGGTTCTCAGTTGAAGGAAATGAACACATGGTGTGCATACTAAAGAAATCAATATATAGTCTTAAAGCAAGCTTCCCGCCAATGGTATTTGAGGTTTAATGATACCATTATTTCCTTTAGATTTAAGGAAAATACTGTTTATCAGTGTATGTATCTGAAGGTCAGTGAGAGTAAGGTTATTTTCTAATTTTGTATATTGATGATATCTTGCTTGTAGCTAACGATCTTGGTCTTCTTCATGAGACTGAGAAATTTCTCTCTAGAAACTTTGAAGTGAAAGATATGGGTGAGGTAAGCTATGTGATAGGGATAGAAATATTCCATAATAGATCACAAGGATTGTTAGGCTTATCTCAGAAAATATATATATCGATAAAGTGCTAGAAAGATTCAAGATGGAAAGGTGTTTAACATCGCCTATTCTAATTTAGAAATGAGACAGAGTTACACTACTACAAAAAGCAGTTTTAACATCGGCTTATTAACATCGGTTTTTGAAAAACCGATGTTAAGTTAAACGCGGTGGCATATTTGTAAATAAAGTATCCTTCTTAACATCGGTTTTCCAAAAAACCGATGTTAATGCATACACGTTAACATCGGTTTTCCAAAAAACCGATGTTAACATCATTAGTTAACATCAATTTTTAAAAAACCGATGTTAACGTATTGTCGCAACCTACCCTTCGGCGGGAGGGCGACGCGAGACTCGCGGGATGCGTGTTCCACGAAAGGAATACGCGCGGAGTCGCCACCAACGTTTATTTGAGGAAAACGTCGGAAAAACCGGAAAAGACGCGATCTACGAACTTTTTAGTGAAAGGTTCGGGAGTTGTATTTACGCACGGGGAAGGTATTAGCACCCCACACGCCCGTCCCAAGGGACGGCAGCCTTTAATCGAATGTGCAAACATGACTTTGATTTTTATGTTCCCTTTTATGTTCTTATATCCTTTATACCCTTTTTATATTTTTTCTTTTTTGTGGTCGACAAGGGTGTTTCCCTTTGCTCCTACGTATTCCTCAATTTGGGATGAGAAAATCAGACCTACGTAGTTCTTTTTTATCAAGTGATTCTTTTTTACTTTAAGAGGTGATCATTTTAAGGCGTTGGACCTTAAAAATGATCCATTTTACTTAGTGAGGAAATGAAATGACAAACTTCAAAAGCCTATTTTTTATGGACGAGCTTGACTAGGCGAATTGATTTTAGCCTTTAGTTTCACTTTAGTTATTAATCAATTCGATTAAGAATGAGAAATCCCAAAGAGAAAATGTCCACTTGATTTTCCGCTTTATTTTACTAAAAGATGTCTTTTTGATTATTATATTATTTTTTACCTCTTTTTGATTTCCAACGTGGTTACGGCACGACCGAACGGTCGGAATTTATTTTAACCGAAGTTAATGGATAATACAATTCAAACGTTCGGTGGAAATTTATTTTATTTTTAAGTTAAGCGAGAAATGACTTAAGTAAAATGGCTTAAGCACGTCAACAGGGGGTATAAAAAAGTAAACAAAACGAGAATAAAAATGCACGAAACACAATGTGGACCACTACGGGCACATAGAATGAATCGAAAAGCTTGGTTCGAGGTACTTACCCGTTGAAGATCGAAGAACGATGAAGAACGAATGAAGAACGTCGAAGAACGGTTGAAATCTTTGCGAAATTCCTCACGGAAAACGTTACGGAAACTTCTCGGAAGCGCCTCGGCTTAGATTTTCTTCACAGAAACAATTTTTCCAAGCAAATTCGAAAGAGAGAGAAGTGCCTAAGGGGCTGAACCCCTTCCTTCTTCACTTCCTCCCCTATTTATAGCAAAATAGGGGAGGTGGTTGCCGCCCAGCTCGCCCAGGCGAGCAGGGTTGCTTCCTCCAGAAGCAACCGCCTTCTGGAGGAATATTCCGGAGGGCCCAAGTGGGCCTGGGTGCTATTTGCACCCCCATTTTTACTAAGTACACCCCCCTCTGCTGTTTTTTGGTGATTCTTTTTTCGTAAAGTTACGGAAACTTACGAATTTCGTAACGATACTTGTTTTCTTTCCGTAATGTTACGGAACCTTGCGGATTACATAATCATCCCCTTTTTGACTTACGGAATGTTACGGAACCTCACTTAATTATGCAACGATGTTTCCATTTGATTTCCGGTGTGTCACGGAAACTTACGGATTGTGCATCAATATTTTTTGGTTTTTCGGCATGTCCTGGAATTTCACAAATTGCCTAATGATGGGTGCCAAGCACCTCACGAGGACCAAAGAATGGTCGCACGTCATCGAGCAAAGGTCCCCGGACGAAATTAGGGTATGACAGTTGCCCCTCTTTACTTGTCTTTTATTGGAGATAAAAGGAAAGTAAAGATAAGACACTAATTTCGTTCCTCTCGATTTGGCGAGAGTCGCGGGTGACCATAAAATCTCCACATGCAAATGACTTGTTGTTCCCAAAATTTCACAAATTGCCTAATGATGGGTGCCAAGCACCTCACAAGGACCAAAGAATGGTCGCATGTCATCAAGCAAAGGTCCCCGAAAATCAGTGTATGACACTAATTTCGCTCCTCTCGGTTGACGAGAGTCGCGGGTGACCATGACTTGTCGTTCCTAGAATTTCACAAATTGCCTAATGATGGGTGCCAAGCACCTCACAAGGACCAAAGAATGGTCGCATGTCATCAAGCAAAGGTCCCCGAAAATCAGTGTATGACACTAATTTCGCTCCTCTCGGTTGACGAGAGTCGCGGGTGACCATGAAATTTCCGCATGTAAATGACTTGTTGTTCCCGGAGGAACAAAAGGTGCAGAAGACTATGTCAGTCTCTGCATGCTATCAAGCGTTCTGTCTTACAGATAGCAAAAGAATGTTTATACGGATAACCACTCGGGTATTTCCGCGTATCATCGGGCCCGCCGCCTCTGGATGATACAAGGGTGCAGAATGACCAAACTTGGTCTCTGCTTGTCATCGGGCCCGCCGCCTCTGGATGACAAAAGGGTGCGGATAACCGTCAGGTATCTCCGCGTATCATCGGGCCCGCCGCCTCTGGATGATACAAGGATGCAGAATGACCAAACTTGGTCTCTGCTTGTCATCGGGCCCGCCGCCTCTGGATGACAAAAGGGTGCGAATAACCATAAGGTATCTCCGCGTATCATCGGGCCCGCCGCCTCTGGATGATACAAGGGTGCAGAATGACCAAACTTGGTCTCTGCTTGTCATCGGGCCCGCCGCCTCTGGATGACAAAAGGGTGCGGATAACCGTAAGGTATCTCCGCGTATCATCGGGCCCGCCGCCTCTGGATGATACAAGGGTGCAGAATGACCAAACTTGGTCTCTGCTTGTCATCGGGCCCGCCGCCTCTGGATGACAAAAGGGTGCGGATAACCGTAAGGTATCTCCGCGTATCATCGGGCCCGCCGCCTCTGGATGATACAAGGGTGCACGTCACATGACCTCAGGGTCAGTATGACAAAGATTATGGGGCGGCCGACAAAAGCAAGGCTCTTGCTCCTACGTATCCTCCAATGAGGAACTCAGACCTACGTAGTTCTGGATAACTTGTGAGACTTGAAAAAGTCTCCACCAGAAGATGCCTACATCTCCGGAAAGGGCGCAGATGACCATATTGGCCTCTGCTTATCAATCACACTCGAGGTGCAGATAACCGTAAGGTGTCTCTGCGGGCTACCAGCTCTTGGGTCATGGTAACAGAAAGCGGTGCGGTCGACAAAAGCGAGGCTTTTGCTCCTACGTATCCTCCCATGAGGAACTCAGACCTACGTAGTTCTTGATAACTTGTGAGACTTGAAAAAGTCTCGGTGTTTTCTTCGCTAAAATGCAAACATGCTTTAGTAAAGAGATAAATATTCCAACTGATTAGAGCAGCATACGCTTTTTTGAGTGAAAAACAATGCGTTTACCGGGGAAGGAGAGTCTGCTGATGAAATCCCCCATAACCTTAACTGAGATTTTGGATGTTAGCATTTCATTTTCTAAATGAACATTTAGAGGAAACACTGGGTTCGACAAAATAGAAGAAAATCACTCAAAGTGTATCAATCTCGCACAGGTAAGTGTTTCATCCTAATTCCGAACCATAGATATGTCATGACTTGACTTTGCAAATTATTTCCTATCAAATCAAAAATTACACGCGTGATCATGGATCAACAGGGCTTCCCTTGGGAATGGGTTCTTTTGGTGGTTTCTTCTTTCGGCTTTTGTGTGTTTTTGGCTTTTGATTTTTCTGGCTTTTTTTCTTTTTCTGTTTTTGTTTAGTGCGGGGCGAGAAAAAAAAGGTCGCTAGCGCACGGGATTTCGGTTGGTAATCAAAGGGAGAAGACCATTTTAGGTCGTGGATTCCTTTCCTTCTTTTTGTTCATTTGGTGACAATTCTGTACTGTTCAGATATTGTCTGGTTAAAAGACCTTTCTGCACATTTCTTCTAGTTTCTTTGATCAAGAACTTTCTTTCCTTCCTTTTTTACTTTCTCCCATTCTTTGGTTGGGAATTTTCTTTCTTTTCCTTTTGCTTTCTCCCTCTCTTTGATTGGGAATTTCCTTTCTTTTCTTTTTGACTTTCTCTTTGATTGGAAATTTTCCTTCTTTCCTTTTTTGCTTCCGAGGGTAAGGATTATGGTGAGTCAGGATTTTGGCTCAAGGCTTGTAGAATGGCTAGACATGATACATGTCAGGGTTTGGTTTGGTTCAAGGATAAAAAGGGATGCCCCACATTATTTCCATGACACAAATGCAAAAATGATGATTTGGAAATTTTATGCAAAACTGGTCATGCATGCACCTATGCGGACACTCAAGTGTCAAATTTTTATGGTCATGTGATGCTAGGGCTCAGGATTCATTCCCTCTATTTTTAGATCAACCCAATGTTTCCAAAATATGTTCTTTTATCAATTTGTGCATTCATCCGAGTCCATTTTGGGCGTCTGGGAAAATCTTCACAGCATTCACCCTTCAGGTGCATACACATTTTTTCAAAAACTAGTTATGATCAGTGAATTTTTCCAAAGAAAAGTTGGAAGTCATCTCTTTTCAACAGCATGTTGGTTTTTCAGCTTGACAACTTATTTTTTTCTTTTTTCTACCTTTTTCCTTACTTGCCTTTTTTTCTTATTTGCTCTCTTTTTCTTTTCACTTTCTTTTCTTTTCTATTTCATTTTCTTTCCTTTTCTATTTTTATTTTTATCATGATTTTTTTTTTGTTTATTTCACCTATATACTTTTGGACGATGTTCCTAAACGAAGAACTCTACACGGTTCCAGAATTTCAAACATCATTGATAGTAGTGATATATAAATACTAACGCAACAATCTAAACAAAAATGTATGCGCTGTACAAATGACAATCGAAACAACAAAAACAAACGTTAGTCTCTCAAGTCAAAACAATAACATAGAATAAAAATGACAAAAGAAATATGAAAGAAAACATGAATCTGGGGATCTCCCAGTCACGTATCTCCACTCCCTCCCAAGAAGTCAAGCAAATCGGCCATCTCCTCATCCTCGTAGGCTTCTTCTCCATCGCCGGGAGCTTCTGGGGGTGCCTCTCCTGCTTGGGCCTCGGGCCAATCTCCGGGCCATGCAACCTCTGCCCTGAACTGGTCTGGAGTAGGGCATGAAAAAGAAGCGGAGCCCTGGCTCTGCATGCTAAGGCTCATCTGGTACAGACAGTCATGGGTCCGTACATGTGCTCGGTGGTTGGCCGCCTGCTGGCGAACCAAATGCCGTAAATACTGCTCTATGTCAAATGCCCCAGCCTGGCCAGCCTGATGAGGTGGTGGTGGCGCGCCTGCGGCCTGTGGAGCATCACCCTGAGCCTGTCTCTGGGTACAGTACTTCTCAATAAAAGCCCGGGTGATGGGCGGCCGAATCACCTTGGTAGGTGCAACGGGGACTCCGAACGACTGGCAGAGTCCTGTGATCAGTGCGGGGAATCCCAGGGCCCTGTTGGACTTATCTGGGTCCAAAGGGTGCCTAGTGGGCGCCATACCTGCAAAAATATAGATGGCATCAGCGATCAACTGAGCCACATGGATGCTCATCCGTGTCAGGATGGCGTACACCAGCTGGCACTTCGGCATGGGGAGGTCGGAATTATGATCGGTGGGCAGGATGTTGCTGAGCAGCAGAGTCATCCATATCTGAGTCAGGGTGGTCATGTTGGTGCGCATGATCCGCACCCGTCTTCCGGCAGCAGTCCGGGCAAAATCCTGCCCCGGTATACATAGCAACTGGGCGATGGCCTCCTCATCGAACCCATCAGACCGGTTCCTCCTCTGGCCATACTCGCACTCCTGGCCCTCTTCTAACACCAACGGATATCCCAGGAGCTGGCCAATAGCGTCGGCATCGAACGGGATCCACTGACCCCTAACCCAGGATCTCATGTCACGCACGCCCTCCTCTGTTGGCCAAGCATTGGCATAAAACTCAAGGACTATTTCTGGATCAAACTTGGCCATGGGAGTAACCAGTGGTGCCCACCGCCGGCGCCCTATTTCCTCCTGGAAATCAGTATACTCGTCGTCCCTGAGCTGGACGCGTCGCTCCCGGAGAAACGACCACCCCTTGATGGCTTCGAAGCGCTGCTGGTGTACCGCGCTCCTAAAGCGGTGACTATCATACTCCGGAGCGGAACTAGTTCCTTCTGCTGCCTTGTCCTTCCTGGACCTCTTTGAGGCAAGCTTCCTCGGGGCCATTTCCTGCGAAGGCAAACATTTGGAAAGTTAGTTTTACCAGTGGGATACTATTCTTAAAACAAAAATGACATACAACCTCCTCCCATAAATACAAACATCAATGTAAATTTAGAGCAAGCTTATGCGCATATTTCCTTACAAACGTTCTCTTGCACAAGACATTCTATTAACCGAAAAAAATGCACCCATATACAATCAAGGCAGCTTCGTTACCTAGATTATTTACACGTACTTCCAAGGTGTATTTGTTACTTACATCACACACATCTCCTTGGCTAAATTCACATACATGCATACTCAAAGCATTTTGGGGTACCAAAAATTGCACATGTGCACCTCTTGGTATTTCTAATACCTATACATACACAAACTTCATGATGAATCTTGACTATCTACACAATAAGGTGCTACATTTCATGCTCTTTTCAAGTTTTTGCTACCTAAAGCCGCATGCAAATTCAAGTATATTTTCCTTTGCTGACTAAAATTGTATTCAAATTAAAAGGTATACATTTTTTGGTAATGTATCTTCTTTACATAACATGCAACATATTTATGTATATTTTTTTGTGAGACATTTTGACTACCAAAAATTATATGTACATACATCCAAGTATTTTGCTATCATACCCAAAGTGTAAATTGCCAAAGGTATTTTGCTACCTATTCTAAACCTACACATTTATGATGAGCAAAATTCCTAACCATCTAGGCATAGGGAAAATATTGTAGTGTGGCCCACAGCTGATTGCTGGCCAAAAAGGGTAACTTTACCCAATATGCACCTCCTTTTGTGCTCTTTTTGCATAAAATTTCAGTTTCTAGGACTAGGATATATGTGGGGCAATTACTCTAGCCTTTTTCGGGAATGAATACATATTCCAAAAAAATAGAAAATATGCACAAACCAAAATACCCCATGGGTTGTCTCCTTACAAAAGTCACGCGCTAATGCCATTGAGGCATTTCACCGAACACTTGGTGGGCGCGCGTTTAGGCATCAATAGCAAGAGAACGGGGACAATGTGGCATGTCCTATTGTTTCAAAATGCATTATAGGCCTAGGGCCAGCTCATACCAACCCCTAATTCAACCTAATCAAGCAAGGAAACAAATCAAAATTGCCCCATATATTTGAGCCCACTCCCACAATTTAGAGCACAAACAGGAGATCAAAATACACCAATGAAAAGCTAGAAAGCTTAGGGATGGAATACTTACTTGTTGGTGATGAACAAAAGCGCAAAACGGAATCAAAAAATGCGAAAAAGGATGACCCTAGGGCTGCAAATTCGTCAATCCCGTGGGTATGGCTTTTGAAAGGGGGGAAAAGAAGTTTTTGAATGTAAAAACGCCCCCCCTTTCGTCATTTTTATAATTTGGTGCAGGGGTGGCTCGCCCAGGCGAGCTAACCTGCACTTTTTTTTTTTTTTTTTTTGAGGGGAACATTAACCATGTCCCCTCCCTTCTCATGGATTAGCATTTTGCCTAACTTGAACTTACTTAGGTTAGAATTAGGTGTTGATTACTTATCTTATTATTACTCTTTTCCTTTTTAAAACAAACAAATAGTAAAAGAAAGCTGCAAAATACAAAGGATACGGGGCTGCCTTGCAGCGACATTCCCTGCTTGTTTCGCACAGAGAAGGGCAACGATCGGTCGGTCGTGACCCCATCCCCGCTTGCGTTCATCCTTAAGTACCTGCAATTAATAAACAACCAGGTATGGCCAATCTTGACCGCATCATTACCCTACCTTGATTGGTTTCTGCCGTTCATGTTTTGTCTCCACTCCAGAAGGTAGCCCAAGGTGATCCTGCCCCTGTTTTACCACAACAATATACATGCGTATGCGTATGCGTATGCATGAATTTTTTCAAACGCAGAAAATTTAGGGAAAGTTGGTTCAGGTTCAATTCTAATTAAGCGCTTGGGGGATCCCATGAACTGAGCGGAAGGGCTCAGGCGATCACAAATTAACGCAAGGTGTGAAACTAACGTGAGGACTAAAAGCCTCAAATCCATGTTCATTTTTTTTGAAAGATCGTAACAAGAGATACAACGGACCGGAAATCCCTGGGGGGAAATCTAGAAAACGCATAAAGATAGAGAACATGCAGTGACATCCTTAATTGCCCCAGCTTCTAAGCATAATATTTTTTGACGACATCAGAGTTCACGGGTGAAGGTAGCTCTTCGCCATCCATGTCGGTAAGCACCAGGGCTCCTCCGGAAAAAGCCCTCTTCACAACAAAAGGCCCTTCGTAGTTCGGGGCCCATTTCCCTCGATGGTCCTTGACAGCATGGGACATTTTCTTTAGCACAAGGTCTCCCTCATGGAACTTGCGTAAGCGTACTTTCTTGTCGAATGCACTCTTCATTCTTTGCTGGTATAAGCGCCCATGACTCATGGCTGTTAAGCGCTTACCCTCAATGAGGTTGAGCTGATCGTAGCGTGTTTGAGCCCACTCTGATTCCTTTAATCCGGATTCTGCCAAGATCCTCAATGACGGGACTTCTACCTCGAACGGTAACACCGCCTCCATCCCATATACTAATGAGAACGGCGTTGCCCCAGTTGACGTTCGCACTGAAGTCCGGTAACCGTGTAACGCGAATGGGAGCATCTCGTGCCAATCCTTGTATGACACGGTCATCTTTTGGATAATCTTTTTGATATTCTTATTGGCTGCTTCCACGGCTCCATTCATCTTTGGCCGGTAGGGTGTGGAATTGTGATGCTGGATTTTAAACTCCTCGCACATTTCCCCCATCATCTTGTTATTCAGGTTGGTGCCGTTGTCCGTGATAATCTTCCTTGGCAAACCATATCGGCAGATGATCTCCTTCTTAATGAACCTGACCACCACATTCCTCGTGACATTGGTATATGAAGCTGCCTCGACCCACTTGGTGAAATAATCTATTGCTACGAGGATGAAGCGATGACCATTCGAGGCCTTGGGCTCAATGGCCCCGATGACATCTATTCCCCACATGGAGAAAGGCCAAGGGGCGGACATGACATTCAGGGGATGCGGTGGGGCATTGACATTATCCGCGAATGCTTGACATTTGTGGCACTTCCTCACATGGACACAACAATCACTTTCCATGGTAAGCCAGTAATAACCTGCTCTTAAGATCTTCCTGGCCATAGCATGCCCGTTGGCGTGCGTTCCAAACGAGCCCTCATGGACTTCCTCGATCATGTGATTTGCCTCCTTGGCATCCACACATCGCAGGAGTGTCATGTCGTGATTTCTCTTATACAGTGTGCCTCCGCTCATGAAGAAACTGGCTGCCAACCTCCTCAATGTACTTTTATCGTTGTCGGCAATCTCTGGCGGGTATTCTTTGCTTTCGACATATCGCTTGATGTCATAATACCAAGGCTTTCCGTCCCGTTCCTCTTCCACTTGGCAACAATGTGTGGGTTTGCCACGACACTGAAATTCAATGTAGGGTAGGTCCCCGTGCGGTGTTAGCTGGAACATAGATGCCAACGTAGCAAGTGCATCCGCCATTTGATTTTCCTCGCGGGGAACATGATGGAAGGAGATCTCATCGAAAGTCTTAGCCAATTCCTTGATGTAGGCTTTGTAGGGTATCAGCTTGGGATCTCTAGTTTCCCATTCCCCTCTCAGCTGATGGATTACCAACGCTGAGTCGCCGTACACCTTGAGTAGTTTGACATCGGAGTCAATTGCTGCCTGGACGGCTAGGGCACATGCTTCATATTCGGCCATGTTGTTGGTGCAGTCGAATCCTAGCCTGGCTGTGAAAGGTACACATTGATTGTCCGGAGAGATCAACACTGCCCCAACGCCATGACCTAGAATGTTTGACGCTCCGTCAAACCACACAGTCCATTTGTCCCGATCTTCGTCCAACTTTTCCTCGAACAAGGCCATGATGTCCTCATCCGGGAATTCCGGATGCATGGGCTGGTAGTCGTTAAGAGGCTGTTGAGCCAAATAATCTGCCAAAGCGCTTCCTTTTATCGCCTTTTGGGTGACGTAGACTATATCAAACTCAGATAGCAAGACTTGCCACCGGGCGATTCGTCCTGTGAGAGCTGGCTTTTCAAAGATGTACTTGACCGGGTCCATTTTGGATATCAACCAGGTAGTATGGCTCAGCATGTACTGCCTTAAGCGATGGGACGCCCATACTAAAGCACAACACGTTCTTTCGAGCAAGGAGTAATTCATCTCACAGGTCGTGAACTTCTTACTTAGGTAGTAAACAGCGCGCTCTTTCTTCCCGGATTCGTCATGTTGCCCCAGCATACACCCCATTGATTCGTCCAAGATTGTCATGTACAAAATGAGAGGCCTTCCCGGTACTGGTGGCATAAGCACGGGAGGACTCATTAAGCACTTTTTGATCCTTCCAAAAGCCTCTTGGCAATCCTCATTCCACCGATCAGTTTGGTTTTTGCGCAAGAGTTTAAACAACGGCTCACAAATGGCGGTGAGCTGCGATATGAACCTGGCAATATAATTCAGGCGCCCCAGGAACCCTCGGACTTGCCTCTCTGTACGGGGTTCCGGCATCTCAAGGATAGCCTTCACTTTTTCGGGGTCTACCTCTATCCCTTTCTGGCTTACAACGAAACCAAGCAATTTCCCTGATTTGACCCCAAAGGTACACTTAGCGGGGTTCAACCTTAATTGATATTTCTTAAGCCTTTCGAACAATTTCCGCAGGTTGACAAGGTGTTCTTCCTCGGATTTAGATTTAGCAATTATGTCGTCCACGTAGACCTCGATTTCTTGATGCATCATATCATGGAACAAAGCTACCATGGCCCGTTGATAAGTTGCCCCGGCATTCTTGAGTCCAAAGGACATCACCTTGTAACAGAACGTTCCCCACAGGGTGACGAAAGTAGTCTTTTCCATATCCTCGGGCGCCATCTTTATCTGATTGTAACCAGAGAAACCGTCCATGAAGGAAAATAAAGCGAAATTGGCCGTGTTATCTACGAGGATATCGATGTGTGGTAAAGGAAAATTGTCCTTGGGACTGGCCCGATTCAGGTCCCGATAATCTACACACATTCGTACTTTCCCATCCTTTTTAGGAACTGGTACGATGTTGGCCACCCATTCTGGATACCGAGCGACGGCCAGAAATCCAGCGTCAAATTGCTTCTTCACTTCTTCTTTTATCTTCAAGGATGTTTCGGGCTTCATCCTCCTCAATTTCTGTTTTACCGGGGAACACCTGGGATTTAGAGGTAATCGGTGCTGCACAATGTCAGAACTCAAACCGGGCATATCTTGGTATGACCAAGCAAAGATGTCTTGGTAGTCTTTTAGCAGGATTATTAATTCTTCACGGATAGGTGCGGTAATGCCTGTACCTATCTTTACTTCCCTCTTTCCACTGCCAAATCCTAAGTCTACTAGCTCTGTTTCTTCTTGATGAGGCCCCATTTCTTGGTCCTCATGGGCGACCATTCTTTCTAGTTCCGAAGGAAGTCCCACATCCTCATCTCCTTCATCTTCCGTTTGATTCATTTCTTGCTCGAAGTTGATAGACGGGTCCCAGGTATTAGTACCTTCGGGGGACTCGTCATCGAATCTGCCGTTTTAGAAAAAGAAGTAAACATGCAAATGAATGAGAATGGGTAGAGACCAGGAACAGATGAAGAAAGATCCTTGTATTATAAATTCAAAAACAAAAGACACAAAGCCTTAACAAAATGAAAACTCTAAAGCCTAGGCCCAACTATAGAGCTTTTAAAACCGTAAAGGTTTACATTATGCTTGTTGCGTAAATGCCGGGGCGTTCCTCCACTCGCCAATTTCCCAGCTGGAAATCAAGAGAGCATGGTCGTACCAAATCCAAAGTACTCGGAATATCATCTTCGCATATCGCGAACGCTTGACCTTTGTCTCCCGAACCCGCACTTATAAAGCTTCTACTTATGTGGCAGGGCGGGCTTCCTTCACCTTCTTGTCTCCAACGCGAACTTTGACCATTGTTCTTCCTTCCCGCAATGCTTCTTTTCATGTCTGCCTGAGTGGGCTTATAGCCTAAACCATACTTCCCACGATTTCCTTGAGTATTTATCAGGCTAGTTATGCCGCCGTTGTTTTTTCCTAAACCCATCCCGGGTTCAAAACCGTTCCCCAACATAACTCGGGCCATCATTACCGCTGCATCGGACAGACAAGGTTGCCCAAAGAGGGAGTCCACGGAGGAAATGCTGACCACCTCAAAAGACTGGAAAGCAGTTTCTAACGATTCTTCTGCGGCTTCCACATAAGGCATGGAGGATGGGCAGCTTACTAAGATATCTTCCTCGCCTGACACGATGACCAAGTGCCCCTCCACTACGAATTTCAGCTTTTGGTGGAGCGTAGACGGCACGACTCCCACTGAGTGGATCCACGGGCGCCCCAACAGGCAGCTGTAGGGGGGGTTAATATCCATTATTTGGAAAGTGACTTGACAGGTGTGAGGGCCTATTTGTACTGGGAGATCGATCTCTCCCCTAACCTCTCGGCGAGTGCCGTCGAAGGCCCGAACCACCATTGAACTTGGTTTTAAGTGGGAAACATTGAATGGTAACTTCTCCAAAGTGCTCTTAGGCATCACGTTTAAACTGGAACCATTATCGATGAGCACCTTGGCTACGATATGGTCCATACACTTGACTGATACGTGTAAAGCCTTATTATGCCCTCTCCCCTCGGCGGGGATTTCTTCTTCGGCGAAGGCAAGATAGTTGTTGGCAGTGATATTGTTGACCAGCCCTCCGAAACCTTCTACCGAGATATCTTGGGCCACGTGAGCCTCGTTCAGCACTTTTACTAGCAGAGCCCGATGAGGCTCGGAGCTCATAAGTAACTCCAGCAGCGAGACCCTAGTCGGGGTTTTGTTGAGCTGTTCGATAACCTTGAATTCGCTCTGCTGAATTATGCGAAGGAACTCGCTGGCTTCCTCTAGCGACACCTCCTTTCTACCATCCTTTTTCTCTGGGGGCCCCTTTGCTGGAATATCTTTATTCGAAGCGTGGGGTGCTTCGCCATCTTGTTCCTCCACCACTTTTCCTTTTCCTTTGACGTCGGCGGGTTGTACTGGTAGGTCCGGAGGTGCGAACACACGACCACTACGGGTCACACCACTCAGCCCCGTGATATTTGTTACTTTAGCTGACAGCGAGCTGACGTCAGTGACTTCTTCTTCCTTCTTCCCCGGAGGTGTATATCTCCACGGGACCGCGTGACTATTTTGATACGGGAAAGGAACAGGTTTGGCCATTAAGGGGTGCCCGGGCTTTTGCGAGGCTGCACTTTTAGTGAAGTATATCACCAAGGGTTTGGGCTTCGCAACGCCGCTCCCCTCCGTAGATTGCATGCATATATGCTGCTCTTCTTTTCCTTCAATGCCGACTTCTAGTCGACCTTGGTCTATCATCCGCTGTAACAATTCCTCTACTTCCAAACACGTCTCCATGTCATGCATCTCACCGGAATGTAGCAGACAGGAATCCTCCTTACACCCACTATGGGGAATTACACCTCCCTTTTGTAGGGCCTCAAAGATAAACCTCCTAGGGGTTGCCACATCTCTTAAAGGTTTAGACCTGTGGGGCCTATCGGATTCAACTGCATTAACTGCTCCCCCTCCATGATTGGCGAGCGGGTTGGTCCTCACATTGGGCCGATCCTCTTGGAAAGTCAGCCATCCGGCATCCATTAAATGTTGGACCTTGTATTTAAGGGCCAAGCATTTTTCGACGGAATGCCCCGGGACACCCCCATGGTACTTGCAAGTTGCATTAGGGTCATACCACTTCGGGAAAGGGGGTTCGAGGACCCTTCCGGGAGTTACCACGGCCAAATGATTGGCGATGAGGGATGGTAGAAGATCTTCGTACGTCATTGGGAGCGGGGTGAATTCCGGCAATGGCCTCGGAGGGAAGTTCCTTGTCGTGTTGGAATTACCGGCCGGTCGAGTCGCGTTCGGAGTTGGAACTTGGGGAGCTTCCCTCTGGGTGGGTGCCTTAGGCTGCACGGGTGTTGAACTAGAGGCGTTCCCCGCATGAGCCGAGAAGCTTGGGTGATGTTGCGCGTATTGATGGGTACCATGAGGTGTTTGCTGGGGTTTGACCCACGCGGGTGTTGAAGAGACGGCATGGGCATCTCCTTCTTTCCTTTTTGCCCCTGTCGCCCTAATTCTTTTGGCATTCACGTTTGTGGAGGAAACGTAATCAAACTTTCCTCTCTTCAATCCAACCTCGATTCTTTCCCCGGCAAACACCAGATCCGCAAAGCTGGACGGCATGTAACCCACTAGCTTCTCATAGTAGAACACTGGCAGAGTGTCTACCATCATGGTGATCATCTCTCTCTCAACCATGGGAGGAGCTACTTGTGCCGCCAAATCCCTCCATCGCTGCGCATATTCTTTAAAGGTTTCACCCTCTTTCTTGAACATATTCTGCAGTTGAGTACGGTCAGGAGCCATATCAGAATTGTACTGATACTGCCTTAGGAAGGCGGTAATCAGATCCTTCCAAGTACGGATACGGGAAGCTTCCAAATTAGTGTACCACACTACCGCAGCTCCGGCCAAGCTATCCTGAAAGAAGTGTATCAACAACTTTTCATCTTTAGAATGGGCGCCCATCTTACGGCAGTACATTTTGAGATGGTTTTTGGGACAAGTCGTCCCTTTATACTTGTCGAAGTCCGGCACTTTGAACTTCGGGGGAATAACAACATCGGGTACTAAGCAAAGATCCGTCATGTCTGCAAACGGATAGTCCCCAAATCCTTCCACAGCCCTCAATCTTTCCTCAAGGAGATCGAGCTTCCTCCTTTCTTCATTTGCCGGGGGCGGCCCTTCCATAGACAAAACTATCGGCGATGTTGGGTTGAGGCAACGTGCCTGGTGCCGGCCCTTCGGGGATCGGGGGATAAAACTCGACATCCCTCCGAGCATAATCTTGAGGGTCTTTATGGACTTCGTCGGGCTGCTGAGGAGGCTCTCTTTCATGGACGGGAGAAGCAATGTGGCCCGCATCTTCTTGCAAGATGGGTGGTGAATAGTTGGGCGGCAATCCATAAGGGTAAGCCGCTCGGTTGTATCCCAGGTGAGGGCTGCCATCGTGCCCCAGTGTGTCCCTTCCCCGTCCTACTATGTTTGAGGGAGGATGGTGCGTAGTTGCCAAGAGAGTCGGGTCTGCTTCGGCAGCCGAACTGACAGCGGCGGCAGTGGCCGCGTTCTTCTCCATGAGCTGCTTCATACCTAACATGGCCTCCATCATGGAGGCCATTTGTTCTTTCAGAGCCGACATGTCGGCTTTCATCTGTTCCTGCGTCTCCTCTTGATCACCCATCGTTCTAGATTTGGATCTGGTGCGATAGGGATCCCTTGCGGCGCGTTTAGTTATGGTGTTTTTCCCTAAAAAACCAAACGTGAGGAGTGGGTAAAGAAAGAAAATGCATGCTAGAGATGAGATGTAGGAGTGATTTGATTTGCACAAGCTTTTGGAGTAGAAACATGGGACCAACTCATTTTATTTCAAAAAGGAAGTCATATCTAGTCAAGGTCTGAGAGACCATACAAGTTTCCTAACGATTTCTAATTATGTGGGCCATTAAGTCTATCATATGCTGACAATAGCCGAGAAGCCCATGAATCTCTTCGGGGGCGGAGTAGGTGTCTGCCATCGCCTTGGCCTTGGCTAACAATCGGGGAAGTTCTTGACTCCCGTTCAAGGTAAGAGCAAACCGATCCATCCACATGGTTGCCTCTTGGTGTAAAGAGTCGATCACCCTTCCTCTAGCCTCTTTTTCCGCGTATACTTGGGCATACTCATCCGCGATTCTATGCTCGTGGGCCGTGGCTAGACCTAACTCTTCTTGGTACTTGGCGATGATAGCTAACATGTTGGTCTCTGTCTCGCATAAACGCTGAGACAAGCTTCTTTTGGACCTTGAACAAGCAATCAACTCCTCTTTAAAAACCATGCTATGTGCTCGCGACTGGTCCCTTTCTTCCCTTCGCAACTTGAGTTCATTATTGCTACCCCATAGAGCTCCGCGAAATTTGTTCCGGCCATACTCTTCCTTGCGAGCCCTCTTGGTCTCTTGTTCAAGGGCTCTTGCGGTAATTGCATTCTCTTCCCGTAACCCGGCACACTCCTTCCGAACGTGTGTAGCGGCCAACTTGAACTTCTCCTTGGCAAGTTTTGCTTTTCCTAACTCGCTTTTGAGAGCTTGGACTTCTTCGTCCTCTTCCGGTGCTTCAAAACTCTCTTCGCTGACGACTTTTAACTTGGCGAGCCAATCTAAACCTCGTATATGAACTTTCAGCCATTCGTGGTACCCACCAATGATGCCATTACGAATGCCTCTAAGCTCTTGATCTTTCTTTAACGGGGTTTCCCATGCCTTATGGATTCTTTGCATAGTCTTGGAACTTTGTGCACCGAGATCCCTCACAAGGAAAGGAGACATGCTTTCTTCCGTCGGTGCTCCCCTCATGGGGTACCCTAGTTGTCTTATAGCGAGCGTGGGATTGTAGTTAATACAACCCCTCGTTCCTACCAGCGGAATGTTTGGGTATCCTCCACATGAGAAAAGGACTCCTTCTTTTCCTTCCTTCCATCGGGGGAACCAACTGATTGTTCTACCTCCTATCCCGGCCAAGAGCTGGTCCCAATCTATTCTCCTCTTTTCAGTACACGAGCGATGGCTCAGGAGCGGACACGGATGTCTTGTGTCTTGTTGGAACAAGTGTGAAACCAACCAAACACAGAGGCCGGGTAAGCAACAGATGATCCGTGCGCTACTCTTTTCGCACCTTCGATCAAATGTGTCAAATAGATCTGCCAAGACAGCTACCACCGGACTTTCCTTGCTATGGTGGTAGGCAAGGAAAGCGTCGATTGCTGCTAGGTCTACCAAACCATCAACGTTTGGAAAGAGGACGACCCCAAAAATTAACAAAGCTAACACATCCATAAACGGGACCCAGTCTCCTTGATTGGCCATACCCCTCGCCTTGTCTTCTAGGTACTTCTGTGGTAGGCCCGTTATGCCGTTCCGAGTCTGTTTTATGCGGTCCAAACCTCTTGCTGAATCCTTGACCACAGTTGCAATTCTGCTCAGAGAGGGGAGACACCCGGAGGAAAGATATGGTTTTCTTCCCCCGAGAGGACATCCTAGAATTTCCTCAAATTCTTCAATGGTTGGTACTAATTGGAAGTCTGCGAATGTGAAGCACCTCAAAGGCTGGTCGTAGTATTGGGTAAGTGATGCAATGGCTTCTATGGACACCTCTGCTATGGTCAACTCTAAGATCTTTCCGTAAGTCTTGCGGAAGGCTTGCATTTGGAGGGGTTCCATCAACCGCCCTAATTCCTTGATGCTGGTGGTATCTAGGCTTTTGACCTTGACTTGGTAGAACCTCTTGCCGGTTTGATTTGTTCCCATGCTTACTAAAGTGAGACAAAAGCTGGTGCAAATCAAAACTCCGATATCTCATGGGTGGGATGGATGAATGCATGATGGAATGCATATGACACAGATGCAATCTAGGAATGCGGGGGTCCAGGGAATTTGTCCCCTTCTTAGATACGACGTCTAGGGGTAGCAAAATGCCCCAACGCACGTTTTTAAGAAGGCGACACGGACCCTCCGTTGGTTTGTTTACAGTAGGGATCAAGACAGAACCGATATGCAATGCCTATGCAAAAGACACTATGCGAGAATGTACACAGTATGACAATATTTACCGAACATAAGCAAAAGGGTATATGATACTCATGCATGGCAGTGTGAAAAATGGCACGCAGCGTGTTTGCTCCGTGCCCCTATTTAAGGGACCTATAAGGGAAAAAGCTAACTAGGCTTTTAGTAATAACCCCCAAGGTAGTCATATCTCTCTTGATGGTTTCTAGAGGTATCATCCCCTTCGAAGAACATATTGCAGCAGTAGGGACTACTAGCAACAATAAGTTTTCAAAGAGAAAAGCTCTAGATGAGGGTTCACTGTAACCAAGCAAGTCGGAGACCTAGCATGATCACAGATTCACCTCCACTCCTTATGTTCCCATGAACCCGGGTATAGGGCCCTTTTTCATTCACAGTGTGTGCAAATAGTGTTAGTGTTTGTGTGCATCAAATGAATAAATATTTACCTCATGCATACATTCTAAAACACACTAAAAGCAACAAAAAGTTTATATACACAAGAACATAATGAAAGGAAACCAACAAAGGGGTAAGTCATGGTAAAACATTGCACAAAATTAAATGGCCTAACTCTCTAAAAACAGTCCCCAGTGGAGTCGCCAACTGTCGCAACCTACCCTTCGGCGGGAGGGCGACGCGAGACTCGCGGGATGCGTGTTCCACGAAAGGAATACGCGCGGAGTCGCCACCAACGTTTATTTGAGGAAAACGTCGGAAAAACCGGAAAAGACGCGATCTACGAACTTTTTAGTGAAAGGTTCGGGAGTTGTATTTACGCACGGGGAAGGTATTAGCACCCCACACGCCCGTCCCAAGGGACGGCAGCCTTTAATCGAATGTGCAAACATGACTTTGATTTTTATGTTCCCTTTTATGTTCTTATATCCTTTATACCCTTTTTATATTTTTTCTTTTTTGTGGTCGACAAGGGTGTTTCCCTTTGCTCCTACGTATTCCTCAATTTGGGATGAGAAAATCAGACCTATGTAGTTCTTTTTTATCAAGTGATTCTTTTTTACTTTAAGAGGTGATCATTTTAAGGCGTTGGACCTTAAAAATGATCCATTTTACTTAGTGAGGAAATGAAATGACAAAATTCAAAAGCCTATTTTTTATGGACGAGCTTGACTAGGCGAATTGATTTTAGCCTTTAGTTTCACTTTAGTTATTAATCAATTCGATTAAGAATGAGAAATCCCAAAGAGAAAATGTCCACTTGATTTTCCGCTTTATTTTACTAAAAGATGTCTTTTTGATTATTATATTATTTTTTACCTCTTTTTGATTTCCAACGTGGTTACGGCACGACCGAACGGTCGGAATTTATTTTAACCGAAGTTAATGGATAATACAATTCAAACGTTCGGTGGAAATTTATTTTATTTTTAAGTTAAGCGAGAAATGACTTAAGTAAAATGGCTTAAGCACGTCAACAGGGGGTATAAAAAAGTAAACAAAACGAGAATAAAAATGCACGAAACACAATGTGGACCACTACGGGCACATAGAATGAATCGAAAAGCTTGGTTCGAGGTACTTACCCGTTGAAGATCGAAGAACGATGAAGAACGAATGAAGAACGTCGAAGAACGGTTGAAATCTTTGCGAAATTCCTCACGGAAAACGTTACGGAAACGTCTCGGAAGCGCCTCGGCTTAGATTTTCTTCACAAAAACAATTTTTCCAAGCAAATTCGAAAGAGAGAGAAGTGCCTAAGGGGCTGAACCCCTTCCTTCTTCACTTCCTCCCCTATTTATAGCAAAATAGGGGAGGTGGTTGCCGCCCAGCTCGCCCAGGCGAGCAGGGTTGCTTCCTCCAGAAGCAACCGCCTTCTGGAGGAATATTCCGGAGGGCCCAAGTGGGCCTGGGTGCTATTTGCACCCCCATTTTTACTAAGTACACCCCCCTCTGCTGTTTTTTGGTGATTCTTTTTTCGTAAAGTTACGGAAACTTACGAATTTCGTAACGATACTTGTTTTCTTTCCGTAATGTTACGGAACCTTGCGGATTACATAATCATCCCCTTTTTGACTTACGGAATGTTACGGAACCTCACTTAATTATGCAACGATGCTTCCATTTGATTTCCGGTGTGTCACGGAAACTTACGGATTGTGCATCAATATTTTTTGGTTTTTCGGCATGTCCTGGAATTTCACAAATTGCCTAATGATGGGTGCCAAGCACCTCACGAGGACCAAAGAATGGTCGCACGTCATCGAGCAAAGGTCCCCGGACGAAATTAGGGTATGACACGTATGATATGTTAACATCGGTTTTTCAAAAAACCGATGTTAATGCATACACGTTAACATCGGTTTTTTAAAAATCGATGTTAACTAATGATGTTAACATCGGTTTTTCAAAAACCGATGTTAACGTATGATATGTTAACATCGGTTTTCCAAAAAACCGATGTTAACGTATGATATGTTAACATCGGTTTAAACTTTTTTTTAATTATTTATATATTTAAAAAAAATCATATATTGCGTTATTAATTATATTTTAATTAAAAAATTAATATTTAATAAACAATTATAAATTCAAAAGGTAAGCATTTAAAAATTAAACTAAATTTTTAAAATGAATTACGTAATTTTAATTTTATTATTTCATGACTATCATTTAAATATAACACACATTTCTATAAATTATTTGATATTAGTTAATTTGAAAAAAAACTGTTTTTAATAATAGAGTTTAACTTTTATAGAATTTTTATAGAATGTTGGTAAAAATAATTATATTGTAAAAAAATTAAAATTTATTATTAATATATTTTTATTTAATTATTATAAAAATAAAAAATTATATTTCTTTTGATTTTTTTACATATATTATATTTCTTCTGATTGTTTTAATCAAAGATGGTCATATTTCTATTCTTCTTTTTCTTACACAAATTAATAGTGTTGGCACTTACATAAATAGGAAAGAAAAATTATTATTTTTTTCTCTCAAGAAAACATAATAAATTAACTAGCCAAGTTTGTCGAAAGTGGATAATTAATGCCACTTAACCCGTGGAACGTTACATAGATAGAAAATTGCTTTTAATTTAATTTTTTTTTTCAAATATATTAATAATAAATTTTAATTTTGTCGAAAGTGGATAATTAATGTAACTTAACCCGTGGAACGTTACATAGATAGAAAATTGCTTTTAATAAATTTGATAGAAAATTATTTTTCAAATAACTGATGTTAATATAAACTTTTTTTTAATTATTTATATATTTTTAAAAAAAATCATATATTGCGTTATTAATTATATTTTAATTAAAAAATAAAATAATTAATAAACAATAATAAATTCAAAAGGTAAGCATTTAAAAATTAAACTAAGTTTTTGAAATGAATTTTTTAATTTTAATTTTATTATTTCATTATTATCAATTAAATATAACACACATTTATATAAATTATTTGATATTAGTTAATTTGAAAATATAAAAAAACTGTTTTTAATAATAGAGTTTAACTTTTATAGAATTTTTATAGAATGTTGGTTAAAACAATTATATCATAAAAAAATTAAAATCTTTTATTAATATATTTTTATTTACTTATTATAAAAATAAAAAATTAGTTTTTTTCTTCTTAAAAAGGTAAATGGAGAATATTGTTTAAAAATTCTATAAAATCCTACTATATTTATATTATCGTATTATCTTTAAATTTAAAGTAAATTAAAATATTTGTATATATTAATTTTATTTAGTGAAAATATATATTACAGTGGTTTAATTTAAATAATTATAGTTATCTCATATATTTGTAAGATTTAAAAAAAATGATATTTTCATTATTTTTAAACAAAATTTTCAGAACAAAAATAAAAATATTTTCATGACACGAAAATTACGTTTTAAGTCTTTAAATTTAGAGTTAATTACAATCCACATGTAATTTATTTTTATTATATTTGTCATTTTTTTTATTTTTAACCTCATTTGTTAATTATGTGAATTTTTTGTTAATAAATTTAATAAAAAAAATTATTTAGGAAAGAAGAAACAATGAAAAAGAATTATATTTAAATAGTGATGAATTTTTTTTGTCAAAAGTTATTTTAATACTCAATTAAATATATTTTAATACTCATTTAGGAAAGAAGAAACAAAGAAAAAGTATTTCAGATTAATTATTTTCAGTCTATATTTTTTAAAATTTTAATTTTAATATTTGAACAAATATTTGACTTGTGAAAGTCTTCAAACTTTTCTTATAATTTTTTGTGTCAAATTAATTATATTAAGGTTTTAAAATAAAACATGTTAAAAATTAATTTTAAAATTTTAACTAAGTTGTTTTGAAAAAGATTTTTATTCTTTCAGTATGTTGTTGGATGTCCCAGCAAAAAAATTATGGGTGCTCCTAGCAACACCCGGAACTAGAATGTTTGAACAGAATTGGGCTTACTTGGTTGGGCCTGGTGCCCATTCCAAGTTTGGTCGTGTGTTCTAGGCGAATGCGAAGGCTCATATCACACGAATTTTAGAATAAAGTCACTTCCCAGTGACTTGACTCTCTCTCTTTCCTTTTCCGCCGTTCCTAACCCTACAAGCTTCGTCTCGTACAGAAAACCGATGTTAACTTACATTAACATCGGTTTTTTTGTAAAAAACCGATGTTAACTTTCAACATTAATATACATTTTTTGGGTGTAATTCATATTAGCAACATCGGTTTTTAAAAACCGATGTTAACGATAATACTATCAACGTTGGTACTTTCAACATCGGTTCAAAAACCGATGTTAAAAGTCATAAATAACCGATGTAGAAATCATATTTTCTAATAGTGTTAGTCTCGCACAATGTCCTAGAAATGATATGGAACGAAAACAAATGAAAGTAATGTTGTATGCATCAGTTGTTGTTGCATCTGAGAGCTGAATTTGTAGTATGTTTTGAGGCTACAATTCAGGCTAATTGGCTGCGGAACTTTATTTCAGGGCTTGGAATTGTCGACAGTATTGCTAGGCCGCTGAAAAATGTATTGTGATAACTCCGCATCAATATTTTTGTAAGAACGACAAGTACTCTAAGGGTGCTAAGCATATGAAATTGAGGTACTTTGTCGTGAAGGAAGAAGTTCAGAAACAAAGAGTGTTAATAGAACATATTAGCACAAACCTTATGATAGTTGACCCTTTGAATAAAAGATTATTGCCCAAGACATTATAGAACATGTTGAAAGTATGGGCATTATTGTTATTGATGATCATTAAGTGTAATTTACCTTATGTAATTTTGCTGACACTTTGAGCTCAATTATGATATGTTTCTGATTATCTGTTCTCTATGTTTACATGCATGTTTTGTGTTCGAGTAATGTTAACAGGTTTTGTCTTGAATGAAGACATTATGTTGGACCAATTATATACTCCTAACTAATGGTCATGTTAAGGAGAAGACTAATTTGTAGTACATGGAAGGGACTATGTCGATTAGATGATGTACAACCGCCATGACTCGAATTGGTTCCTATTCTTAATCATGAAATTATGATGTACCCAATGTATAGAACAATTTAGTCAATTTTTAATGCGCATTATGTTAGTTAATCTATTTATTTATTTAGTCCATAATGTTTATTAATGTCACATGAGCCAAGTGGGAGAATGTAAGAATTAATGTCTCATGTGAGAGACATGTGACTTATGTAGGGACTAATAAGTAAATAATTAACAATTAAGGGCTAAATTGTAATTAGGCTTAATAGGAAAAGTTTCTAGAACTAACTGCTACTTGATGGGAGTAGTGGTTATAAAAGGGGCTTAATACCCACTAACGTGAAATAAGGTCCCATTCCTGACTTGAAAGTGTTCCCTCTCACCCATAGCCATCACGAACGGAGAGAGGAAGAAAAGAAAGGCCTAAGTGAAATCTTATTTCTCTCATCTTTCAGGGAAATCAAAGTGCACTGGAGAGAAGTTCCTATGGAGAAAGGTACAAGTATTCCTATGGAGAAAGGTACACATCATTATCTATTGTTGTTTATTGATAGTTTGTGAGAACCATAGGTTTTAAGATCCTGTTGTTTCCTATAATTGATAGTCTAGAAAACCCCTTAAGAAATTTTTACAAAACTTTTACTCTAGAATAACACTTTTCTTATTTTTATATAAATGATACCCTTCAACCTTAAAGAAAAGGCAGATAACTATAAGCTAGTGATTTCCTAACTTGATTCAAGACTATGATTATAATGGCTAACAAATATACCAAGGGTATCAAGAGAACTGATCTATACAAGTCATAAACTAGATTTGCTTTTATATAAATTAGGAGTTCAATTCCTAATCCTCATGATGATGTATATGAAAAAAGGAAAACATCAAAAAATTAGTGTTTAACTCTCGTCGGAGGACTACCGAATTCATACACATTAATAAAGTACATAGTATAATATCACAAAATAAACCATGCTATGAATTATTTGACTCTAATGCTACAAAACAAATTAGACCTTGGAGATGCATAGGTAATTTTTAATAAGCTAAAAGCTATACATGACAATCCCGACTAGACAATTGTGCTACGTAACGTTACTTAATTAAGGTCATATTCAAATTCATTTGAAAGCTATGGTTTTGCAATAATTTAAATTGATCTTACGTCATTCTCTCTATATATTATATTAGTAATTCAGATTGAAAACTAATTAAGAGAACGACCAAGAAATAAAAACAACTAATAAGATGAAGCTGGACATGACGTACCTGGAGATAATGATCGAAAGCCAGTTTCTTTACACCCCTGAAACATAATCTTTTGTTCGAAAGAGGGAAATATATAAAATAGTACTATATTACAATAAAAAAAGAATACATAACAAGTGAGAAAATTAATAATGTAGAAAGAAAATGTGAGATTAGGATTTCGAAAATTGGCATGTGTTTCATAAAATCTACATATAAAAGAATATCAAATGGTAGATACAACAACCTTTTATAATTAACTTATGTGAAATTGTTATTATGGTACTTTTGCTTGAGTTCAAGATCTTTATTATGGTACTGAAACTGAAGATCTTTATTATGATGATCTCTATATTGTTCTCTTTTGGTTGTGTTAGGTGGTTGATGAATCTGAAGATGATGATGATTCTAATGATGATGGTCCTGTGGAGTGGGCTTCATATTGGAAACCAAATATAACAATAAACTTGGTTGCTGACTTCACTCAGTATGTTTCTTGGAATTCATTTAATTTGTTGGCACATTTTTTAACTATATGTCCTACTTTTTAACTGACATAATTTCTGTTTAAATTGATTACTGCTGATTATTATTCTATGAGAAAGTGTCGTGAAGGAGATGAAAGAGTTTGTTAGATAGATTTGCCTTCTTTTAATTGGAATTTTGGAATTTAGTTTTGCATGAAGTAGTATCGGAGGGATGGTTGGAAATATGCATCTTGGAGGTTTGTTGGCAGTTATCCAACTATAAGTTGCCATTAATTCTTGCATATGGCAAACACTTGTTTAGTTTGTGACGGTGTGATATAGCATACTAGCTTTTGGCATGCTTCTGTTTTTCTTGTTCACCCTGTTCGAGTTTTTAACCATGTCCTTATTTAATAGGGTTGTATATGAAGAATTGGGGAAATATGGAGATCTGGATAACCAAGTTTTGTGTGTGAGCGAGTTGAGGAACTAGGAAATTAATGATTACTTTACTACAATAAGTTGCCGTTAATTCTTGGTCGGTCTGTGTAGATCTAGGAAATTAAAATGTGTATGTGCCAGTGAACTAACTAGGACACCCCTTTATAAGATTTTAAGAAAATAGGGATAAATAAACAAATTAGTGTTCTATCTTCTATCCCTAATTTGAAGCAATTTTATTTAACTTGTAAAGAAACTTAGGGTTTATGCTAACTAGTAATTAAGGTTTAATTAAGTTTAATATTCTTTATTACAGTACTTCTTAATTACTTTAAAAGGAAGTACTTTCTATTAAATACGTACTTCTATTTCTTTTTTAGTTTTCAGAATACCAAATGTTTTTGTTTTTGTAGTTTCTAAAATAAATTTTTAACTAATATATGCATTAAAAGCACTCATTACTAAATTCCAAGAACTTAAAATATAAGAGTTTCAATATGTCCAGATGATTGTACCTTTATCCTCTACAAGTTCCTTTGCATTAATTGACTTCAAAATATAAGAGTTCGATGGACAAAATTTAGTTTATAGTTTATCTTATTTATATTGATTCTGTTGAAAGATATCATGAACTTAATTAAATATCCTAGTATATAGTTTACTAATAAAAAATATTATTTGTGGTTATGAATTAAAACCCCTACATGCAATCCAACTCTTCCGAAGTGTAAATATTTTTTAATGCAAAAGTTGCTTATTCATAATTAATTCTCATATACAAATACTACAGTCAAACAAAATAACAAACAATGCAGTCTCTTCTCGATATGATGAACTAATTTACACGTGACATAATTTGGTATTTCTAAAGCTAAAGCTAGTTCTACCTTTTAATTGAGATTTTCCCATTAGAAAAAAATGATTGTTTTGGTTCTTTTTAAATATGTATTGTCTAACGAGTTTTATAACAAACGTATAAAGAAAAATAAATTACACACATATAAACTCACATTTTCTCACAATTTTCCTTTCTTGCATCAAAATGATTATGTATTGAATGATAATATGATTTAATCTTTTAGCTGTCCATTTGCTAATATTTTTCATGTTCCTTTTTTGTCTTTTTCTCTCTAACTACAACAGCATGAGATGCTACTAGCTGAAATTGAATACTTCCAGAAAAGGGTAATCATGAACTAATTAGTTCTTCAACTTCTAATTGCCATTACTTTTCTTTCTTTCTTTTTTTATGGAGGGAACAGGAAGGAGTACTTTTATATCCCTCTGGCTAAAATTTGTTGTTATATATATTATCGTTGATTAATTTGATTGGCAACTGATAACATGCATTGGTTAGGAGATTGAACTCGAAAATGAAAATCTTTTCCATTTAACAAGTAAACATTGTTTCAGGGTCAAAACTGAATGTTATTCTAAGTGTGCTTAGGTGTCATAAGACATGGAAAGCATGAAAGACATGCATAAAGTGTGACTATATGATGTGGCAATGAGGTGTAGCTAGCAAATGTTCACCTCTCCCTTAAGATGGTCCAAAATTTAATTGGATCGAGCTTCTCCCAATTCAATTAAATTTATCTCCTAACACACACGCACATCAAATAGTGCACTTAATGCATGTAAAATTACAAAACTACCCCTAATACAAAAACTAGTCTAGGTGCCTTAAAATACAAGGGCTGAAAAATTCTACATTTCTAGGGTATCCTACCTACATTATGGAACCCTAAATACAAGACCCAAAAATAATGAAATCCTAATCTAATATGTACAAAGATAAGTGCTCATACTTAGTTCATGGACCCAAAATCTACCCTAAGGCTCATGAGAACCCTAGGACCTTCTCTTACATCTCTGGTCCAATCTTATTAGAGTCTTCTATTCAATGCCCTTGGGGGGAGAGAAGTTGAATTTTGAAGTGTTCCTCACAAGTTTTTCGCTCATCAAAGTTGCGAATTTATTTTCATTTCACGTGAATCTAAAAGGAATATTCTAAAGATATGCCAAAGGCATCTTAGCATATTATCTTTAGATGCCATAAGAATGAAAGGTGTGAGTGTAGCACATGAGAAATGAATATGCCACAAGAATATGCCAAAGGAATATTCCAAGAATATGCCAAAGGGGGGAAAACTACACACATCCCTCTAATAGCTAAGCTCACGCCCATGCCAAAATACACGAACATGCAAAAAAAAGTCCCTACTACAAAGACTACTCAAAATGTCCTAAAATACAAGGCTAAAACTCTATATTATTAGGATACTCTTAACTTGTAGGGTAGGGTTCCCTTAATTTGTTGGGTACACTAAAAGCCTAAAAGAAAAAAATAACTTATTCTAATATTTATAGAGAAAAGTGGACCCAACCTTGGTCCATGGGCTCAGAAATATACCCTGAGGTTTATGAAAATTCTAGGGTCTTCTTCAACAGCTCTAGCCTTGTCCTCTTGGAGCCTCTTGCTCATGTGATGAAATCCTATCCCTCAAGGGCATTGGATAGAAGACTCCAAGAAGATTGGGCCAAAGATGCAAGAGAAGGCCCTAGGGTTCTCATGAGCCTTAGGGTAGATTTCGGACCTATGGGCTAAAGTGTGAGCTCACTTATCTTTGTACATATTAGATTAAGGTTTCATTAATTTTGGGCCTTGTATTTAGGGCTCCATAATGTAGGTAGGGTACCCTAGAAATGTAGGATTTTCCAATCCTTGTATTTTAGGGCACCTAAACTAATTTTTGTATCCAGGATGATTTTGTAATTTCACATGCATTAAGTGAATATTTGATGTGTGTGTTGAGAAATAAATTTAATTGAATTGGGAGAAGCCCAATCCAATTAAATTTTAGAGGGGGAGGTGTGCATTTGCTTGCTACACCCCATTACCACATCATATAGTCACACTTTGTGCATGTCCTTCATGCTTTACATGCCTCATGACACCTAAGCACACTAAGTGGAGAATCTTGGACTTGATCTTGGATTAGTGGACTGAACCATATATGAAATTCACTAATCATAATTAGTGAAATTTTGGCTCCATAAATTCAATTTCAAATTCAAGTGAAATTTGAATAGAAATTCAAATTTCCCTCCAATTTTGTGTGACACTTAGGCTATAAATAGAGGCTATGTGTGTGCATTTTTCCAACTTTGATCATTTGAAAATTAAACTTCAGATTTCAGAGTTCTTTTAGAGCACAAAATTTCATGTTTTTCTCTTCCTCTCCCTTCACTACTACAATTTTTAGATATAACATCGGACGGTTAACATCGGTTATTCACAAAACTGATGTTAGCAAAAGCGCGATGGCATTTTTGTAAATAAGTAGACTTAGTTTAACATCGGTTTTTCTGAAACCGATGTTAGTATGCCATTGTTAACATCGGTTTTGTAAAAACCGATGTTATCGAGTCGATGTTAACATCGGTTTTAAGAAAACTGATGTTACGTAGTTGATGTTAACATCGGTTATTTTTAAAAAAACAGATGTTGTTATCATTATATATTAAAAATCTGAAATTGCACAACCCGCGCGCTTGAACCCTATCGTTCTTCTTCTTTCTCCTTCTACCTGAGTTCGTCTTTGTCTCAAACTGGCCTACGCTTCTGTGACTGCAACCACATTGTGGAGATCGTGTTTGTGGAGATCGTCTCTGCCACTTATCGATTGAGGTACGTCCTTTCGTTTTAACATTAGGCGTTCGTCGTTTTAAAATTTGCTCACTTTCGCAGGTCGAAGAAAACTAGGAAAGGAAAGAGTCCCAGAAAGAGTACTCCCAGGGCGTTCTTGTTGTTTCTCCTTCTGCCTGAGTTGGTGTTTGTCACAAACTGGGCTGCGCTTCCGTGACTGCAACCACATTGTCGAGTTCGTGTTTGTGGAGTTCGTGTCTAGCACTTATCTTTTGAGGTACGTCCTTTGGTTTTAACATTAGGCGTTCCTCGTTTGAACATTTGCTCACTTTCGCAGGTCGAAGAAAACTAGGAAAAAATCGAGTCCCGGAAAGGGTGGGACTCGATTTTGGAAGTCCATTGTGCTTGGCTTTAAGACTCCCAGGGAAGCCATCGAAGGTATGTCTCTGTTGTATGTTAATGATGAAAATCCATTGTTCAATGGTCTGTCTCTGTTGTGATGTTTCGAAACCCTAGTTAGACTAACTAATATGATTGATATTTGAGTAAGCTGAGACTAGGCAATATGATTATTTTTCCAAACAATATGTTTTGTTACCCGTTCATGTTTCTGTGAATTTGGAGATTTAAATTAGACTAAGACGATACTAAGTCATTATAGTTGCTTACAAGTGCTATGAGACATGCTGGAGGGATTTCAAAATGGGGTCCCATTCTCCTGTCCAGTGTGGTGCCTTGTCTAATAAAGAGTGTAGTGGTTTGAGCTATGATGATGCTTGGAATGCATGTTTTTTTTTTGGAAAGCAAAGATAATTTATATTAGAATAGATAAAGTACCAGACAGAGCTAATTTAGACTCAGGAATGCATGTTTTTCCTTTCCATTATGATGACCCTTAAGTCAGCCCACCAAGTAGAGAAGTATAGCTTTCTAGGCCCCTAACCCAAACCCCTCCAACCATTGTATTTAGAAACCAGAATCCTGTTCCAAAGTTGGTCTGTTTTTTTTTTTGCACAGCAAAAATTAATTATATTAATAATAGTTCAGTACTAGATGTACTGAAAATAGCAAATAGATACAAAGGCAAATCCTGCCAAACACAACTACTATAGATTTTTTTTTTGCTCAGCAAATATAATTATATTCATATATAAGAGGCCCATTGAGTTTATGGAGTGGTTCTGCTGAGTACTCACTTGGTACAATACTGGGTATTTGTCTTGTAGGGTTAAGTCTCCTACTCTCCATTTATCCTTCCAAAACCTAATCCGGACCCCATCACCCACCTTCCACCTCATATTATTGATGAGACTGATACTATGTTGCTGCTGGAAAACAACTCTTAGATCCTTCCACCAAGGGGAGAAGTCTACACTGTTTCTACCATAACATAAAGCATTCCACCCACCATATATATTTGGACATCAAGAGTCTAGCACAAAGCTGATTCTGGTTATTTGCCAAGTCCCATCCCCATTTACCAATCAAGGCCTCATTAAACTTGGACATATCTTTAATCCCAAGCCCCCCTTTGTTCTTGGGAAGACAAACAATATCCCAATTGACCCACTGTATCATGGCTGCCTCAGAACCTCCACCCCACAAAAAATTCCTCTGAATAGAAACTACCTTATGCACCTCTTTTTTAGGGATTCTAAAAAAAAGAGAAGGTAAATAGGGAGGGCTGTTAAGACAAAATTGATGAGGGTTATCCTGCCACCTTAGGCATATTGCAGAATATTAATCTCCTCCTTTTTTTTACTACATAAATCAAGTAATGTTTTTTTGTGTATTTTTAAGATAAAAAATTAATTAATTAATTAATTTTTTATAAAATATTAAAAGAACTAGCTAGTATGAGGATATTATAAAAAATAATAATAACATCACTCTTCTTAATTCTCTTTTGTTATTTGAAACACTATTTTCTAAAGTAACAGGGTATTTTCTAGAAAATGTCACATCTCGTTGATACAATAATGTTATTTTGACCATTCAAGGCTTTAATCCAACATCTAGCACCATCACTCTTATATAATTGTTGTATTTTTTTTTCTTAGCCTTTCACACTAGACACGTTACTTGGTGCTGATAAAGACTGCCACCGGTTTAGTGGAAATGTTTAGGCTCACCATCATTTAAAGTTTGGGTTGATTTCAATTTTCAATCAGGAAAAGTATAAATAAAAAATCAAAAATCAAAAATCAAACTGTATTTTCAGTCTATATACAGTCTATGTTGAGTGCCAAAGTTTTCACTTGCCACCATCTCTTTCCACCCGTGTCAAGCCACTTGTGTGTTGTCTGATTCATTTTCCTTGCATACAAAGATTTCCATTGTAGTTGTTAAATTTTCCCATTTTGCATCTCATATATATTATTGGAGCAGCATGGCTTTGTACTCTCATGTTAGTTGCTTAATTTAGCAACCGATCATGTCTTGAAACCATTCATTTTGATTTTTTTTATGGGAGTAATTTTTTTATTAAATATATTTAACTACAAAAAATATCTTAATGGGAGCAATCATCTCCTTAGAGCTTTATGTGGATCCGTCCATGCATGTACATGATTCCTATTTGTTGTGAGAGTGAAATGATGGGCAGCAGCAGCAAGTGAGGTGAGTTTATATTTCCTTTTTTTTGTCTTTATCTTTGTTAGTTTGTTATATATTTTATATATTATATGTTTGAGTTTTAAATGTGTAAAAAATAGAAATAGAAAGGTCTTCTAATTGCTTATTAAATACAAAGTAGGATATTATGCTTGTAGAGTTAAATTATCCCCCAGCCACACAATAGATAGGCTTCTTTGCTTCCATTTTGCCCCCCATAGATAGTATCGCCACTAGATAAGGCTGATAAAACTGAATTAATGAGAGTGATTCTGCCCCCCATAGATAGGCTTCTTTGCTTCCATTTTGCAAGTTTGGCTTCAAACTTCCTTATAATAGGCTGCCACACAATCCCTTGAGTTGTGGAACTCAATGATTGCTTCTACTTATGGATTTCATGGTCAAGGACAAGAAGCAATCAAGGTTTTCAATGAGATGGAACAAGAAAATCTGCCAGAAAATGAAGTAATATTCTTAAGGTATTTAGCTGGGCATATATGTATTTCTATGGTTTTGTTCAAGGTTGATTGCTATCTGTCTATCTACGTGTTATCAGCTAGTACTATAGTGTATATCGTTGTTTATGGTTCAGATGGCTAACCAAAGAGGAAACGGGTTTTGATGACGTGTCTTGTGGAGGGACATTTGCTGTACTATAGTGTTTTTGGGAAAGTATGCATGACAGCAACACCTTAAGGGGAATGGCATACAACTGGTTTTGGTAGTTGTTAAAGCTTGTTTTTTTTTTGAAGGCAATATATATATATATATATATATATATATATATATATATATATATATATATATATATATATATATATTATTAATAGGCAAACCAGTACCAGTGGTACCAGAAAAAGAGATTACAAGGCACCTAAGTGCTGCCCTCCAAAATAACAACCCACCCTAATATAACAATAGTATGAAAGCCCAGTCAAACTATCCAAAGGAATTCGATATATTGGAAGACCAATGGTTGAAGCTGATATTGAAATCTTTTTCTTTAGCCTTCAGCCAGGACCAAACTAAGAAGATAGCATGATCCATGACTTTATAGGGATCAAAAGGTTTTCCTTGGAAAATCAGTTTGGTTCCTATGCTGCCATATAGAGCTAGTTAAGGCAATCCACCACCCACACCTTGTATTATGATTCACAAGTTCCGCAAAGCCTTCACAGAATTGAATAAAGTGGCACTTAGGTGTGATTGGAAGGGGACCTGCTACCCGAATCCATCTCATGGCTTCCCACCACAAACCTCTTGTCAAATTACAATTGAAAAATAAGTGACCCACATCCTCCTGTACACTTCCACACAGAGGGCAATTATCTTCCTGCATATTGATGTTTCTTCTTAGAAGATTTTCCTTGGTGGGGAGTCTATTTTTAAGAAGCCTCCAATAGAAAACCATTGCCTGAGGGGGGATTTTCAACTTCCAAATTGTCTTATAGATCTTCCCATTTGAACTTGTTGTACTAGGGTTAATGCATAAACTGTAAGCTGATTTAGTAGTGTATTGACCATGGGTTTCAGCCAACCACATCATAGAGTCTTTAATATGCCTCTGTATAGGAATAGAACAGATTTCCTCCATAAATTGCATAGCTAAATCACTTTCATGATCAAATAAATTCCTCCTCAACCTGAGGTTCCACCCCCAACTATCATGATTAAAATCACCCATATTTGAGATGAGAGAATTTATCAAGCCTGCTTTTCACACAACCATTAGGCCTGATCCATGTAAAACTGTTCCCAGCACATTTAATTTCCTGAAGCTCCATATCAGAAATCCACTGATTAAAAGCTGAAATATCATATGGATCGGCCCTTCTTTGAGATAAGCTGATTCTTTCCTTAGAACTTCTAATGCTATTGAAGTCCCCAAGAAAACACCACAATCCACTAGGATTAGAGGCCTTCAACTGCCTCAGATCATCCCATAAAGCTTTCTTCCCAACCAGATCACAGGGAGCATAGACATTGACAATCATCATCCTCTGATTATTACTAATACATGTCCTTTCAAGCATTAAAAAACTTCTACCTTTCTCTCTCCTATCCACCTCAAAAATGGAGTTATTCCACAAACATAATAGGCCACCAGCAGCCTGCACAGAAAGAACATAATCCTAATGGGCAGTCGAGTCCCCCCAAATGGCCTGGCAAATACTTTTATTAAATTTCTCCCTTTTGGTTTCTTGGAGACAGACAAGGTCCACTTTGTGCTGTTTACAATGAACAACAATTTGAAGGTTGTACATTCAGGAACTAAAGAATTCAAAAAAGCTAGTAATAAGAGGGATGAAAACATGGAGAGAATTGTCATGGTTATTATTACTCGAACCAGAAGGAATAACATCTAAACAAGTCATTTTATTCTTACGTTTATTGTTGTTAAACCCATATTTATGCTTTCATCCCTTCATGTCTTGTTTTATCACAACTTTAGCCGAATTGCCTATCTTCAGCACAGTTGAATCTCCTGTCTTATTCTCCAATGACACACTTTGATGGCCTATATATATCTCTTTTCTTCGTATGTTCTAGTGTTTCAGCTTCAGAATGCATAAAGCAATCTAAATTTTCCAGTGATCACCAAAGGCTTCTGCATCAGCATTGACACTCTCCACCCTCTTTGGTTTATGCTTTTGTGCTGCATTCCGTGCTTCCTCGTTATAAATCTCAAATTTATTAGAGGTTGCACTAGAACAATCAGCACCAATCTGTGCTTCTTCCTCGTCTACCAGCTCAATATCTTTCCTTTCAACTTTTGTTTTGTAAATTACAGTGTAGTTTACAAAAGCAAAGGTGAAACGAAAGATATTGAGCTGGTAGAGGAGGAACAGGCACGGATTGGTGCTGATCCTTCTAGTGAGACCTCCAATAAATCTGAGAATTATAAGGAGGAAGCACGGAATGCAACACAGAAGCATAAACCAAAGAAGGTAGAGAGTGTCAACGCCGATGCAGAAGCCTTTGGTGATCACAGGAAAATTTTGATTGCTCTATGCATTCTGAAGCTGAACCACTAGAACATACGAAGAAAAGAGATACAGGTCATCAAAGTGTGTCATTGGAGAATAAGACAAGAGATTCAACTGTGCTGAAGATAGGAAATTCGGGTAAAGTTGTGATAAAACAAGACATGAAGGGAAGAAAGCATAAATATGGGTTTAACAACAACAAACGTGAGAAGGTAGAGAACAAAAGGGTGGTGGATGATGAAACACATAAGCTGGATGAAGTCCTAAGGATGCCATGTACATGTGTATTTTTGAAGATATAGTATTTATATTCCATCAAGCATACGTTGACTGTTGATTACATGTAATAGACTTTTTATAACATGGTTGCCCCAAATCACAATTAAAAAGCACAACTACCAATCTTTCGGAGTCCTTTGGTTAATTTGTCTTGTCTTCTTCTGTGGTGGGGTTTTGTTTAATAATATTATACTTTTGCCTTCCAAAAAAAAACTTATGATTGATCCTCTTTTCATTAATCCTATTTTGTATGTTATTGTATAAAAGATCATGGGTTCTCCACTTGCCTCCACTCCTCCTCCTCC
>NC_038253.2:26912422-26915272 GCF_000004515.6 Glycine max | reverse complement strand
GACTTTATCCAATTCAAATCCAATATGCTATCCAAATCAAGTCTAATTTTTTATCCAAATCAAATCCAATCTGTTATCCAAATCAAGTCTAATCTATTATCCAAATCAAATCTAAATCCAAATCAAGTCTAATCTGTTAACCAAAATCAAATATGATTTGTTATCCAAATTAAATTTGCTACACAGTCTATGATAATTAAACTGTCTTTCCTGTTATATACCTTGTGTGTCTAATTTGATTCATCCAGGAACTTAAGAGGGTGTGAGTGGTAAAAGGCAAGAGTGAAAACATCACACAAAAGCCTATATTGGGAGCATCAAACATGAGTGAACTACCATCAAAGAGAGAAACACGTGAGTAGAGTGTGGTGAGGTCTTGAATTTTTGTTTAAATTTACTACAAAATTCTTTGTTCCTTAATCATGACAAGAGCTGGTGACAATGGTGGTTGTCGCAACATGCCCTTTTGCGGGCGTGCGAGGCGAGGCTCACGGGTGCGTTTTCCAAAGGAGGAAAGATGCGCGGAGTCGCCACCAACGTTTATTTGTGGAAAACGTGGGAAAAACCGAAGGAAACCGGTCAAAACGAAAATTCTAAGTTCGGGAGTTGTATTTACGTTTGAGGAAGGTATTAGCACCTCTCACGTTTGTCTCAAAGGACAACAACCTATTTTTTAGAATTGTGAAATTGTGTTATCTTAACTTTTATTTCCCTTTTTATTTTTGAGGTCGACAAAAGCGGGGCTCTTGCTCCTACGTACCCTCCATCGAAGAGGAAATCAGACCTACGTAGTTCTTTCTTAAGAGTGAATCAAGCGATTCTTTTTACTTGAAAGGTGATCATTTTAAGGCGTTGGACCTTAAAAATGATCCATTTACTTGGTAAGGAAAACTGAGATAATAAACTTTCAAATCCTTTTTTAGTGACTTTTTTGTGGACGAGCTTGACTAGGCGGGTTGATTTTAGCCTTAGTTTCACTTTAGTTATTAGTCAATTCAATTAAGAATGAGAAATCCCAAAGAGAAAACGTCCGATTTATTTTTTCGCTTCATTTTACTAAAAGGTATTTTTTTATTATTATATTATTATTTTACCTCTTTTTTGATTTCCAACATGGTTACGGCACGACCGAACGGTCGGAATTCATTTTAACAGAAATTAACAGATATTACAAATCAAATGATCGGTGGAAATTTATTTTATTTTTTGATTAGGTGAGAAATGACTTAAATAAATGACTGAAGCACGTCAAAAGGGGGTATGGAAAGTAAATGAAAACGAGAATAAAAGTACATGAAACAAATGGGGACCACCATGGGTACATAGAATGAATTGAAAAGCTCGGTTTGGGATACTTACCAGTTGAAGACCGAAGAAAATGAAGAACAATAGATGAATGTTGAAGAACGGTTGAAAATCTTCGCGTAATTACCCACAAAAACGTTACGAAAACGTTAAGGAAGCGCGTTGGCTTGGATTTTCTTCACGGAAACAATTTTCCTCAGCAATTTTAAGAGAATACGAAGTGCCAACACGGCTGAACCCCTTCCTTCTTCATTCCTCCCCCTATTTATAGCAAAATAGGGGAGGAGCTTGCCACCCAGCTCGCCCTAGCGAGCTCAGCTCACCCAGGAAAGCCAGGTTGCTTCCTCCAAAAGCAACCGCCTTCTGGAGGAAGAAACTGGAAGGACCAAGTAGGCCTGATTGCTATTTACACCCCCTTTTTTACTAAATGCACCCCTTTTTCTTTTTTTATGATTCTTTTTCCGTAATGTTACGAAACTTTACGAATTTCGTAACGATACTTATTTTCTTTCCGTAAGGCTACGGAACCTTACGGATCATGTATTTACTCTTTTTTTAGCTTTCGAAGAAGTTACAGAAACTCACGGATTGCGTAACAATACTTCCTTTTGGTTTCCGTCACATTACGGAATTTCACGGATTGCGTAACGATGCTTCCTTTTGATTTCCGGCGCGTCTCGGGACTTCACATATTGTGCAACAAAGGGTGCCAAGTACTTCGAAGCGGCCAATCAAAGGTTGCATGCCATCAAGCAAAAGTCCCCGGACGAAATTAGGGTATGACAGTTGCCCCTTTTTACTTACCTTTTATCGGAGATAAGAGGAAAGCAAAGATAAGACACTGATTTCGTCCGTCTTCGCCCTTTCCATGATTAGTCTATGACAACTCCCGTCTCTCCTTCTTCTTTCTCTGCACAACACAAAACAAACACAAACCACAAAAAACCACAATAACATAATATACATATATACACATGTTGGGCAAAGGAACCGATCCGAAAAATAAAAAAAACCACATTTCCCAGTAACCGGAGGCTCCACACTTGACGGTGGAGGACACATAAACAGTGCTAGGCAATCAATTCATTGGTCTCCGAACAAAAGTGCAGAATGGAGAATTGTTCTAGGTAATCAATTCGCGTAGCTCCAAACACATTGGTGGAGGATGCATGAACGACAATCAATTCATGGGGCTCCGAATAAAAGTGGAGAATGGAGAATTGCACTAGGCAATCACTTCGCGTGGCTCCAGACTCGTTGGTGGAGGATGCATGAACGACAATCAATTCATGGGGCTCCAAATAAAAGTGGAGAATGGAGAATTGCACTAGGCAATCACTTCGCGTGGCTCAAGACTCATTGGTGGAGGATGCACGAACGACAATCAATTCATGGGACTCCGAATAAAAGTGGAGAATGGAGAATTGCACTAGGCAATCATTCGCCTGGCTCCACACTCCTTGGTGGAGGATGAATCAACAATAATCAATTCATGGGGCTCCAAATAAAAGTGGAGAATGGAGAATTGCACTAGGCAATCACTTC